>NC_136592.1:14137382-14312382 GCF_910589615.1 Taurulus bubalis | reverse complement strand
TGACAATGACCTTCTGCCTAATGATAGTCCTAAAAGAGAGCTTCACTGATATACCATTGCACCCCTGTAACATTGTCAGACGCACAATTGATGCATTATTTTGCTCTTCTTATTTCTTAGTTTGTACAACCTCGATTCCTTTCCTCACCTCCTCGCATCTTAGTTCTTTCCCTCCTGAGATGTGAGCGGAGGAGCTGAGGGAGACACACGAGGCATCTGATCTTTATAGATTGTGGATGTCTTCTCACAAGTTTGTCCATGAAGCTAAAATGGTAACTCTGGTCTCCGAGTACACATTGAGGATGACCAAACCAAATGAAAAAAAAAAGCACAAAACAACAAGACTATTATGGTCAAAGTAAAAGCTGGAGCATACTAAAAAAACAGCACATCTCATTACAAACACGTTGCAGGGTCGTACAAAGCCTTTTTCTCTCCTCTCTGTGCCTCCCTCGGGCCCAGCAGGACATGGGGAGGGCAGAAAGCCTTGGGTCAACAGCATGACAACACTTTTACGAGCAGCCTGATTCATCATCCAAATATTATGGTATGAACTTAGAGCGGCCATTACAGTCGCCTGACTCTCTTCTCTGCCAACTGCCAGCTTTAATTACTTGCAGCTGAGTCCCAGGGTTCGGTGTGTATATCAGATACTTAACCCTCCCATTGTTACCACTCGCTGTGTACAATAGACAAACCTGGGACACACTGAAACCAGCCCATGCCTCTTCATTCCAAAAGCCCTCCAGTCTCCTACAGCTCGCTTTAGAAGAGCAGGGAATGCTGGTTCCCAGAAAGGGAGCTTAAATCTGGACTCAGCAAACTCATATAACTGAACCACACATACACACAGGACTCTAGTGTGGTTTTGCTGGTTATTTGCTAAGTTCTCCAAACAAAATCACAGACCCCCCACCCCCCACCTCTACAAAAACACTTTCCCTGCCCCTGCATTTACACTCTAACTCAACAGTCGTCTTGGGCCTCACTGACTAACTGCACATGCAGCAACATGTGCTCAGAGTGAGCAGCACTTCCAGTAAACAGATTGCCAACCGCACAGACAGAAAATATGTACTCTTCTCTCAGAGCAGTGGTCTTGAATCACTGGCTGGCCTGTTCAAAGTGTTTCCACAGTCTCTTGACATTTTCAAAGACATAATCTTGTTCTTTTTTTTGCGGTATATGTTTCTCAATAAGCAGACAGAGTGCTTTTCTTTATTACAGGTGATAGAACACTGTCCCTTTCACACAAGTGGAGATTTAAAAACTAAAAGGTAAGCCTCATTAGCTGGGAAATAAACTGGCAGACCACGTGGCGTTTGGATTTTAACTGAAGACTTCAGTCTTGTTGTGCAGACCACTGAGGAAAACCTTTTTCCGTCTGTGATCATCAAAATAACAGATTAAAGCCTGACCAAAAATATTCACACGGACAGACACCATGCTCATGTAGTCAGTTTAAATTAGGCCTTCTCATGCTATTAATATATTTTGATGAATAACGAGTTGAAAAGTGGCCCTCCTCATTAACCGTTTCACAAATTTAGTTTCAAGAAATACAGAAGGATGAACAAACCACAGACCCTTCAAATCCAAGTTTCACATCAGAAAGCCTGCATAAAGTTAGATATTTTTGGAGCCAGCCAATGTAAATATTGTTGCTCTTTATACCCACCACCACCATACCTTGTGATATGTTTATATGGTAAGTAGTGCAGGCTATAGGTGAAAAAAGGAAAACACTCACCAAGTGAATGGCAGGACTTACACTCCCATTCATTTCCCTCACATTCCTGCTGCTTGCTCTTACTAGCCCTGGCACCTGGGGCGTGGCAGTGTTTTTTTGGCTGAGTGACTCCCCTTCTGTCCCCCTCCTCCACTCCACCCACTCTCTCCCTGTCCCTGTCTTGTTTACTGTGCTCCCAGACCCCTTTCTGTACTTGCTCAACAGGTTAGTTGTAGAATCCTGTCACGCAGAAATGAAGCAGTAGAATAATCTTAGTATGCGTTGAAAAATTCAGGCTACAGATATTCCCAAGGTAAATGTATTGAACTTGGTGGAACTGAACAAAAAGTGATACAGTTAAGTTCAGTAGTTGAGAGTATTCCAAACAGCAAAGGAAAAAAATAAACCGTGGAGGGGCTGGCACCTGCACCAAACCATGTACAACAACCCTGAAATGTTTACAGCCAAGCCTACATGAAGGCTGCCAGGGAATCCATAGCAACACGAATCAGGGGACAAGTCTTTTGAGCTTTTGCATCCCTCGTGAGATTGTGTGGAGAAAATTAGAAAATAAAACAGCATTATCAAAACTGAGATTGAGGAACTGGGCCATAGCAAGGCAGGCTAATACATGAACATCATTAAACCAGTGTGGGAAAAGTATGCATTGTCTCGGTAAAATGTCACCACCACATATCATCTTATTTGACACCATCAATGATTAAGAGATAACTCCAAATAATACTCTTTACAATATGAACATACATTCATGCTTAATTAATGTAAAGCTAATTAAATAATTACCGTATTATAGATCACTGAACTGTGCAATATAAACACTTAGTATCAATATCATTATTATAGCCCGGCTGACAATTTTTTTTATTTCTATAAAAAGGTTATTATTCAACTTAAAAAATGTCCTTCTTTGGTCATTTATTCTCAAATATATATATTTTTTAACAGATCCTTATATTTGTTTGTTTACTGTACACTTTTATGTTCTAAATTAATGTTAATGTATCAATCATTATATATTTTGTTTTAATTCTCAAATATGATCATATCATGATATGTGGTATATATATATATATATATATATATATATATATATATATATATATATATATATATATATATATATATATATATATATATATATCGACTAGAATTTTAAATACTAACAGACATTTATGTTTTCCTGATCACAAATGCTGCAACAAGTGACTTTGAGCAAAAATGCATATTTATAATGACTAATTTCTATCTCATTACTCCCGAACACCACAAATAATCATCCCCCCCAAAATGCCAGCTATTCAGATCACCATACTTTAATATTGAGGTTAGTTTAGTGTAACTTACAGTGTCAATGAAGGTAGACTAAATGGTTGTCTCTCAGTGTAACCTAATACAATTCAATTCAACAGCAGCACAAACTACAGCCTCAAAAATGACCACAAATTTGTATCGACGCCTCATCAAAAACTGAACATTATAATCTTCACCAAGGTAGGACTTATTGCAGGAATTATTGCCATGTGTACTTAATAAGATAAGATAAGATAAGATAATCCTTTATTAGTCCCTTAGTGGGGAAATTGCGGGAATATAATAAATATCTAGAGAGAGTGAGTTCACACGCTGGAAAAACATGTTGATAAAATATGCATCTGGTAAAAGTGACAGCATGAAGAACATGAATGGTGAGTGTACAAGAGCGTTGAAGTGAAAACATTCAACGAGTGTTTTGTCTTCTATTTCAATAACAGGCGGTAGATGGGAAAGGTTGCATGCAAGATAAGCCAAAACTTGTGACAACAAATCGTAACAGCAGTGACAAACACATGGGCTGACTGCAGGTAATGTAATGAGATGTAAATTGCTGCATGACCTGCCTGCAATGCTGCCAACCTGATTTTGTTTTAAAACCCACCAGAACTACCTCCCAGCTGTCATAAATTAGCAATATATCGACCTGCACATACCCATTTCATTAATTTGCCGTGAACCCTGATCATACTGTGTTAGCCTTTACAATGATCAATATCTGTTGTAAAATGTCGCCACCATGATGATCACACGTTATATTTTAATCAGATTATCTAAGGCAGGCATAGATGGTTTTATTATTTTGCCTGTTGGTCAATACAGATAACCTAGCCATGATTTAGGTTACAAATAGAGCTCTACATAGCTATATACAACATACTGCAATTCTCTTGCAGCCTTATTCAGCACATGCTTTAAGTGTTGGATCTACATTCTTTATTCCACATAAACTCATAGCATCATATCAGCTACAAGAGTAACCCAGGTCACCGACTGTGGAGCCTGTCACTAATGAGCACCACATGATTACATCAGACATTTTAACTCCAAGATGTTGAAATAAAAGCCCTACATGTGTTACTCTGCAGCCTAAAGCACAATAGTGTCATCATCGCATTTAACCACATATTGCATTCAGGAAGGATCATGAGACCGTCATCATATTTGATATGTTCTCGGAAGAACGGATGTGTGAAATCATAGTTGTACCTTTTGAATAACATGTAGCAACACTAGCATCACAACAGCATGTTTCTTTTGATTTGTTAACAGCCACGGCGTTTTCAGTGTATATTATTAGATTATTTTAATAACAATTTAGTAATAAGACTGGATCACTGTGAACAAAAGAAAGGAAAAGTATAGATACAGATTAAACAGCCCTCACAATTAATAATTAATTAAATCAAAGATACATGTTAGCCTACAATTTAGCAAAAAGAAACACCAAAGTGAAGGACTGTATTTTAGGAAAGATATGTTTTAGGCCAAAAACAAATGTTCACATTTGGGTATTTTACATCAGCTGCCCGTATGTGCTCATACAGTAGCAGTAGCAGTGAAGAATATGTGTCTGCAACTTTTGATTCGGTCAACCCCAAATAAAAAGTAAAATGTAAATATTTTCTATTTTTGCCATTAATTCCATAGTCCCAATCATCTTTGAGTTCTGGTAATAATAATATATTTTTTAAGTCTAATGTGTTCTATTCTTTCTACAGAGTCATTTGAAAAAGCGAACATTGTTTGTGTCACACAGGGCTCAGACTTTGTGGCATGAAGCTCTCTCAGTCAACTAATCCGAAAGTGACCAGGAACGACGACCAGGAATTAATTTACATGACTTGCTTTCAACAAACACCCACCATTAACCTGTCTTTACTGAGGCTCCTGTGAGGCCCAAACCAGCAGCTATGGGTCGGGTTTGAAAACAAAGTGGGTTGTCAGTCGAATTTTATTGGACATTATTACGACTGGGAAAATTATAGTCCAATTTTGGCTCAGCATAATCTCTAATACAACACATCTGCTTTTGGCTCTGAGTTTTAAAAAGATGGAACAGACACTGAGCTTAACATGAAAGCGTGACTTCAAAAAGCAGAGGAATTCAAAGTATTTACAGAAGCTACCACACACACAGACTCACACACATGCACCTGACAAATACACCAAAAAATTGTTTGCTAACACACAGATACTGGAATGTGCCAAAATTCTAGAAAACCATTTCACAAATGTCCGACTGGTGATGGGGAGTTCCTCAAATGGCAACAGGAAGAACCTTTAGCAACAACGCACACACTCACTCGTCAACAGGGTGACATCCCCGAGCTGCCAAGCTAACCGCATTTTTGGTAGTTTGTATTCCCATTTCATGCAAAACATTTGCCGTTGCATTTGCCATTAAGACACCAGTACATATAGAATCAACTAACCTAGCTCTGTCTAATTAATGCATTCCATCTTGTTTATTTAATTCTTTGCCAGGCAACCAGCTGAGACTTTGGGAAGTTACTGCTCCGAGCAAAGAAATAGTCGAGCATGACAAAAAATATAAAATTTGTGTTTTTACACATTGGCTTTTGTGCGGACTGAACAAGCAATACATGACGTGTTAATAAATGAGTTTGAGACAAGGCGGTATGCTGATTTTGTTATCTTTGTACAGAGCTGGGCTACACTGTTTCCCAATGTGATCAGTCTTTGTGCTCAGCTACAAAGTATTTTTATATTGACTGTGCAGACATGAAAGTGATATGAGTATTCTCATTGATCTCCCTACAAGAAAGAAAGATGAAAAGAAAAATGCTGACGATTACTGAAGGGAAAAAAGGGTTCGTGGCTGGGTATGCGTCAGTGTGCATTCAAAAACAGAACTGTAATGGCCAAGTGACTGTTCATGCTGTAATGAAATTGATTGATAATTAAAATATTAAAAAAGTATGCTTTTCTGAATTGCTGTGCCTCACTGCATTAAGAGCAAGGAATTAAAACGAACATTGGCAGCCAAAATGAAAAAGGGACATAACAAACGACAATAAACTACAAAAATATATGTAAAGCTATTAAAGAGAAACCTAGTTCCCCTTGACTTGCCCTGACTTGTCCTGAGGCAAGAGATTCCACTGTGTGTGGGGGCGAGGAGCAAACGTGACCTTTGATGTTACTGACACTGCGGCAGGACAACTTGACTCAAGGTTAAAAGGACCACAATGTAGTCAGGAGGTAAGCAGAATATGTTAAAGGTTTAATACAAAATAAAGTAAACATGCAGCTAGCGATCTTGTGACCAGTCATGTCATGCTGTTTGTTTGATAACTTTTAATCAACTTTAAAAAGTACTCCTCATCCAACATACGTACATAATTCTAATTATCTTAATGGTTTCCAAAATGTATATCCTTACAATACTATTACCTTACTCATCACATTCTTGTTTATGTACTCAGTTATCAAGTTTCAACACGTGAAATGTGTCTTTGATACTGTGATTGGAACAATAGGAGCTTCAGTATTAACAAAGATGAACAAAACCAATAACAATAGAGAAAGCTGAGCTGCATGCAACCAAAGTCAGAGTCAAAAAAAACCTCTGTCCAGATTAAAGTTGGGTGTGTAGATGCACCACCTTCAATGACACCTTCCTTTTTCTAAACAATACAGTAGCATCTTGATGATGGTTATCACCAGACAAATTAACAAAGAAAAGATAGGTGCTACTTCAACTGAGAATGCTCCTGGTACAATAATCTGTCATCCTTTTTCTCTATCAGGCGTCTCTCCTGGTTTCCAAACCTGTCAGTGTGCCTTCAATAAAGACAGCGAGAGAGAATAACAACAATGACAGGATGCATGGGAAATTGTTCCAGCCCTGCCAGTCTGCCAAGGAAGCAGCAGATGACTAAGAAAAGAGAAATGAAAACACAGGATATTGAGATACTACAACCGCTGAAGGATGGATTGTCAGACTACTTCATGTCAAAAGGTATTCAGCAGTCTTGAAGGTCATGAAATACCTCCCTGTACGAGCCTCTATGAGGAGACCTTGTGATGTGACAGGTTTGATGAAAGTCAACAAAGACAGTTTGATCCGTGGCTCATGCGTCTCAAAACATCCATGGCTTAAGGGAATTTTTCATTCCTCTTATTAGGGTAGTGGGACAAAAATGAACTGACATGGGATCGGCAATCTAGATATCTTTACAAAAACCTGCAACTGAACTGTGGAAAACTTTTCCAAAACAAAGTGCATCAGATGAATACAACATACAAAAGTTAATTGATAGAAGATTAATCAGGTTCACAGCAAACATTTGATGAAAATTATAGTAAAATATCTGTGATTCTTGAAAATTGTTATTTGCAGATTACTCAATAGCAGTGTGTGTGTCTCTCCCCGTTAAAACAGGAGTAGCGTCTGAGGAACGGGAAAGAGCTGGGAGCAGAGGCGATGCAGCCGCAACAGGGGCGAGGCCGCGAGCGCACACCAGACAGCCAAGACCGTACTGCTGACATAAATAAAAGCTATTAAGAAACCGCAAATCCTAGCGTGTTGCCCTTTGTGCTGCCCGAGACTTGCGGGGGTAACGGAGGTTCGTTACAGACACATTAACACAACGCTACTGCAAATGTAAAAACACATCAAGCAGTTCACTCACCAAATGCCGTTCACTTAAAAGACAGAGTCCATCCTCCTCTCTTTCTTAACAAACAGTTCAATGACGTGGTTGTACAGTTTATCGATGCACTTCAGTTCTAGTAACAGCTCCTTCTCAATGGCCATGGACGCAAGTGAGGACAGCCGAGCCTCCCAGTTGCATTTTTGGAATAAGTTTCCATGCGCCCGTAACCCTCCGTGAGAAAGGTTTTGTCAGTAAATCCGCCACCAAGTTTGTTTCTCCTCCTCCTTCAGCCATTGAGTGTTAAAAAAACTACACCAAGCAAAAAAATAAAAATGTCCTAACTTCTCTTGTGTTTCAGCCTGAACTCTTCTTACTACTACTGAGTTCTACGAGCAGCTAGATAGCTTTCTGTTGACTGAAGTCACGCTGGCCTACTGACCAATCATATCGCGGTCTATGACAATCTACGATAACATCCCCATGTACATTAATCTGCAAAGGCCAGCTAGAAGGCCTCGGGCCGCTCTTCTTACATAGAGAGACATAGAGGTGAAATCTGATTGGATAAAAGCTCTCCTTAAAAAAGCTGCACTAGAAGCAGCGCTGCAGGCTGGAAGCAGAGCAACAGAGGAAGACAAGAGCTGTGCAATGAGAAAATAGGCTAATAGGGAAAAAATATTATAATACATGTAGTGTATTTGTGAAACAAAATTAAATTATAAAATAGATACAACTTTGTGATTCTGTTTAGGCCAGCAGAGAAGGCTTAGCTGTCCCAGATGGCCCGCCACTGCTAAAACAATCCCTACCTACATATTATTTTTCCTACACTTTCCACACACACACACACACACACACACACACACACACACACACACACACACACACACACACACACACACACACACACACACACACACACACACACACACACACTGCATTTTGCATCTTTCTTCTGTGATAATCACACAAACAGAGTTGATAGTGAGTCTAATCATCTCATCTGAGATATTACACATACAGACCTGAGTCCTGTATTAGTAGACCAAGGCCCTAAACAACCGTATTATCTTTGTTGCTTTTACCGATTGGCAATTATGAGATCTAATTCAAATTCAAGAGTGTTGTAATAAATGTGCCAGTGCCAACTGAACAGAATCAACTCAGGATGCCGCTAAAAAAGACAATATAGTATAGATACATGAGCTAATTACCGTCAGCCATGAACAGCCTAATTCACATTTCTAACAAGACAACATGACAACTGCTAAGGAAGTACGGTGGTTATGAAAGAGGGAAGTTATTAAAGGTAATCTAGTTTCAATTCAAAGCGTATTGCAGAACATTTCTGTAAGAGCCATATTAGACTTAATAAGATTTGTTTAGTGATTTAGGACAAAAATGTTGAAATGCTCCTTTATTTACGCTACCGACTACGTCAGTAAGCCAATATCCCTCCGTCGAGGTTAATCAGTCTGTGGAGCAAGACGTTTTTTGACCGATGTGCCAAGTTGAGCACAGAATGAACCTTGTAACTATTTTTTGTTGAGTAAACATTTTAAAATGGAGTCACTGTCTCTGAAGACTCATTATGCGTCAAGCATATTGCCAATACACATACTGTAACAGTAGTGGTCGTCGAATAACCACAACATTTAGCCTCATCCCAACAAACCTTTTGCATCCAGCCTTAAGTGGCCATTTGAACTGCAGTTTTGGGCACTTGGTCAGTATTCATTCAAAACCCCAAACTGTTAAAAACAATTGTTATTTGACTATGTTGTCAACATAACCAATCTGATCAATTAAACATATTTAACGCCAAATCCCAAGATTGTTTACCTCATAGACACTGCATCCTATTGGCAGGTAGGCAGATGTGGCATCATAAATGTGCATATTATAGACAACTATTTGGTTTCCTATACAATAAATATATAATTAATGACACTTCAATAGGTCACACATGAGGTGCAACCTTTCCCTCTTTTTGAGCCAGGAAATACCCTAGCAGTGTATAACACGGTGTGTACAGTCTATATATAAGCTTCTGACACCTAAACTACTGCGTCCCATCTACCAATGGAAAGCGTCCTGTCAGCCAAGATTCACCACACTTAATAATTAATGTCTTAGTTCAGAATCATCTTGCTCTGGAGAGAAACACTAGGGGTGGGTGTTAGATCTCACAGGAGCTTTTGGCTTTTCGCAGAATCGTGTGAGAAATCTTCCACGCCATAATTGGAGGTAAAAGCATCAGGCATGGTGGCTTCCTGCACTCGACCTTTCCAATAGGAAGACATTGTGTCAACACTAAACAGCTAAATCTGAAAATGCATCTTTTCTGCTCTATTTTGGCCGATACGGATGACACCATCTCCAGATTTACAAACAGAAATCCTCTGCTGAACTACAAATGTATGAAACTACAGATGAATCGCTGAAACACTTCCATCCAGCTTGACACAGAAATAAAACAGAGTCCGTACTGTGTGCAAGACATAGAGCTTCTTCTTCCACTTAGTGAATTTTCGAAGTGATACCTCCGAACAGCCGATAAGTGTTCTGGCTGCTTCAAGGAAAGCAAATATCTGCTTCCATTTCATGAGCACTATTGACCTGCTAACCTAAAATATGCCGAGGGGACAAAGTGTCTGCTTTTAAAGGACGATTTGTGGGTTTGCTGATAACTTCATTGCAGATCATAAAACACAAGTGTGCTATATAGGACATATACGTACAAACTTGCATAAAACATCCACAAATGATGACATAAAATACAGTACTAATACCACCACAATAGCAGCATGAGTAAAGTAAATCTAGGATATCAAGTGACAGAAATGTTTGCAATCAAATATTCAATATTTTTTTTCTTGGATATTTTCAAAATGTTTGACAGACTCTTCTTTTATGATAATTTGGAGATGTTCAACAATATTTTTGAAGAATATTTGAAGTTTTTTTGATATTTCACTATTTTTCACTCAGATCACAAAAAAATGTCGGCATACACTTTTGTGTGGTAAGCTTAGTGATATAAAGTGCAGAAATTGTACAACAACAAATTGGAGACTGGCAATCTAATATGACATAAAATGTACTAATTGTAGTAATTGAAACCACCCTTATAATTAAACTAATTGTTCAAGACAAGACTGCAACACTAATGAGAAAGAAAATCACGTAAAAAATTGACACTTCATTATAGGATTTAGGCGCTATAGCTTCAACAGGGTGAACTACTCATATATTGATTCGCCGCAACCAAAACAAAGTCACAAGTGTGCAGTAAATACCAGCGGAGGTGATATTTTGACCTGGCCCTGATTAGTCTTTTACTGAGGTTCGGTGAGTGTTAATGATTAATCAAATAGATGTTAGAGATGTTAAGGAGGAATGAGTTATTTGCATCAGTACTTTTGTTTTTGTCAAGACACACGATGAATCTGCACTTAACCAGGCTTTTAATTAATTAATAAGAGGAAAATCTAATTAAAAAAAAAATATTCCTCTTTTGTTTTAACATATCACTCGTTCACAAACAACTTATTGTAGGATTCAACTGAAAATAATTAAAATCAATCTGACATCCGTATGTGTTAGAGTGCACTTTTCTTCGAATAATAATGGTCATGCTGTCAATACTTTGGTAATTTATGATTCATTTATTTACTGTTGCCTGATTGTGTGACATTTAAATGAATGTTGAAAGGATGCATGCAGATGTAGCAACAAAGAACAGATACGCTAAAAACGTCTCAATGCCCATCTGTAAATTAAAAGAAAATCTGCTGTGTTTCTAGTTTCTTTTTTACAGCTTTAGTGCTTTTTGCATCCACAATAAAACTATTATCTAGCTCTACCTTTAGCTTAGCCAAGAAGGCAGCTGTGTTAAAAAGTGATAATATTGCCATACTGTACTGGAAACTCCACCGTAATACTTGATGACAAAAATACTCCAGAGGCAGGCAGTTTTTGGGTCAAGGAACCAACACTAGTTACAGCTCCTGAGATCCTAAAAAGGTTACCAGAAAAATTCATCAGCCAATATACACATGTGTGTCTGTTCTTTAGCCTAGGCTTTGCATCTTAGCACCAGTTTGAACAATATAGTTTCAACACTACAATGAGGCATTGTAGGCTGAGAGTCCTCATGACGAAGAAAACCAGAACGGTGCAGCATTCTTAGATGACTCAGGAGCCTGCGGACCAAAGGCCCAAGGTGAATACCAAGGGCCATAGAAGAAGTGAGGTACTATTACCAGTATCTACATTGACAGTAGTAGTCTTGGACAAATAGTATCTGACCAATTGGACCCATTTGTTTGGGACTCATATTGGTGTCTCATCCTGGGTTGGTTGGTTGAGCGTGCATAATGCAAATTAACGTTAATGTCAAGCATGATCAGGTGGTTGCTTCCTTTATGTCAACTAGCAAATAACCAGGCAAAACTGTATCAACTAAACTGACTGTCTGAAGAATACAAAACAAGTCGATGGTTGTTAAAGATGTGAGGACACCGTAAAAAATGCTCTGACTACAAAACACTAAACCTCATGATACTTTCAATGATCTCTACTTCATAGGAGTTTATTATGTCGATATTCAAAACAGTAAGAGAAAATATATCTTTGTTTTCGGTTTTAAAAGACAGATTTGAGTTCAGAGTCCATCTGTTGGTGTGTTTATGACAGAACAAACACTCACTAAACCTATTGCAAAAGCACATTTATGAACTCTGAATACACTTTTCCTTATTTTTTCAGATGTTTTCCCTCTACGGTATATTTTCTTTCATCATCAGATATCAACAAGCTTTCAAGGCAATCAAGTAATTTTAAGCGCATGCCGCTAAGTTTGCTTAACAAAGCAGAGTCAATATTAATAGAGTGCTATTTAAGCCCAGGTTTACACACAGGGCAGCCAGAGGGTTAATGATTGACCAGCCTTTGGTGGGTGTCAATATGAAAAAAAATAAAAATAAACAATCTGTGGTCTTACAATTGTTAACCGAGCTCGATAGAACTTACGGGAAAGCCATAACATTCGTCACCTTTGATGGGAAACTGGTGGGAAGACATTTTATGACGTCTGTTAACCCGCGGCCGCTTACCGACCACGAAAGATGGGATGACTAGCCTTCCTATCCTGAGTGCCATTGTTAAAGCTTTTCCTTGGTATTCCCTGAACTATTCGCAAGCTAAAAATATGTATTCTTCATCGTGTTTCAGCTGTTCAATGTAGCCTTCTAAAAAACAACATTATTGACAAAACAACACAATCAATTACCACAATAAGTTGCAGTAACTCACTCTATATTATCTCCATAATAGAGATTAATTTTTGTTATCCATTTACAAAATTTGTCAACACTGACTTTGATGAATTACAGGACGAATGGGATTTTTTCTTTCCATAGACAAACTGGGGGAGAGTTGGCCGTGTCGGCAAGATGAAAAACTAAATTCAAATTTCACACACGGCCGTGTTGACTGTGCTAACACAAATACACAATAGTGTGATTAGTAAGTAAACGACGTCGGTAAGCTAAAGAGCAAGTTACAAGTTATTGGTTCAGATATGTGCTGCTGATTTATGTGGTGCACATGAAACGATTAAAGTGTACAGCATAATAGGCTTTCTGATGAGTCGCAAGTAAAACTAAATACATCAATCAATACTGTGAGTTGCAGAAATACTGGTATTCGTTCAAGACGCTTCTGGCGTAAGCCTTTGTGCACTGGGTGTTTAGCCCGTGCGCATGCGCTATCACGCATCCAAGAGGAAGCGCAACACAAATACGCAAGTACAGCAGGACAAAGTCCTTCCAAGTCGAGAAGGAATCTGGGGTTTCACTTGCAGTATTTAATGTTGCAAGTGGTACGCTGGGCTGTGTCCTGGTGAGGGGCCAACTTTGAATGTTGTGTTGACAAACAGTAAGCAGCAACTCCCGCATATTATGCATGCATGGGCTCATTTTAACCTGTTTGTTTCTGTTTAGTTTTTATTTCAAGAAAAAAACTGAAAAATATCAACCTTTGTGTACCGACAACCAAGCTAGTCATTGTTAGTTAATATGTGCATCAAACACCTTTTTCTCTCACCTTTCTGTGAAAACGTATGCTACAATACACAAACTTCTTCAACACCTGCCTCCGGCTACCATACTTGTGAAAACGCAGTTTATGTTCCTGGGCCCACTAGGTGCGCTGTAGAGCACACCCTCAGGGGACGGGGGGCGCGGTGGCCTTTTCCAACAAACCAGAGAAAAGACACAGCACTGCTTTTCAGATGGCAGGAGGAAAAGTAAACTGGTCTGACCGGTGCGCGTGCAACTGCTGAGGGCTTCCGTTTGAAAGAAAAACACACTACTTCACCTTCCCCCAAGACAAGAAAAAACACGAGTACAAAGTGAAGGACGCCATGGGCATCTTTGACCAGAAAGATTCCCAAGTGAACTGTATTATCAGTTTAAATATGTATGACACGGAGGGGACTGAACGCCACCACATGAACAGTTATCTAGTTAGGTGGTTAAGTGTCGCACACACATACTCGTCATACTAACTTGAGCGACAACACATGGGAGAGTAATAATAAGAGCCGTAGGTACCTTTTGAGTAGAAGGATCTGGGCGAATTCAGGTCGAGGTCCCCACTGAAAAGGGAGATAAAGTCAGAGGGCATCGCAATTCCTCAAAGTGAGGAAACCGGACACTCTCAAGTAAGTCAATACCGTCACGGAGCGATATTATTGTCTCTCTGACTGTCAGGAAACCTTCAATCTAGTGTTCAGACGACTGCAGTGACCAAGTTGACTCGGTCGTTGTGGCTGGTTAACCGTCTCCGCTGTCACTTGGCTCGTGAGTCCCCCCTCAGTCCGTCAACGACGCATGTCGTTTCCAGCAGACAGCCCGAGCTGCATCGGGAGCCACGCCCACACGGATGACGCATTACGTAAAAACGACGTAGGGATTATTTGTACGTAAGAAGAAATCCATTCAAACTTTGTTCAGGTTTTTTGTCGCACAGTACGTACAAAATAATACTCATATAATGCACCAATAATTTCACAGCAGGCATTTTGAACATTAATTATTGCCCTTTTTCATTTAGGTGGGCCAGGGCCCTGGTATTGTGCATAATGACACACTACATTTAATGGGACCATCTTTTATTGTATTAATTACACCTGTTTATTCTACGATGCCATGTCAAAATGGTTGATGGGAGTACACTGTATGTCATATTTTAAACGTTTTATTGTTTTATTATTAATTATCTTGAATATTATTCGTGTGAGTGCTAAATTGTGTGATATGTGTACTGCCCATTGGGAGAACACAAGCTTGGTCTTGTTTCATAATAAGCAATAATGTGAAACAAGTCAGATTGATGCAGATACAATGTTTACGTAGTACCCATGAATATTTTGTATTTATTTGCTTAGCAAAATATACAGCAGCCTAAATACAGTGCCACAGTGCATAACATAAGGATCATCCTTGGTTCCTACTTTCTCTCAGTGTTTGAGCTTCTCCTACAAGAGTGACATATCTGCAGCAGTAGAGACAAATGCTAATAATTTACCGACTTGAAAAGACAATTCAGTCACAAAGCAACAAAAGCAAAAAGTGAAGCAAGGGACTCTGAAAGCATGTCAACCATCAGTAATATTCTCAGAAGAAACCGTTGAGGGTCCAATATTTGAAGCAGATAAACCAACTGGCCTCTCAGTTGGGCAGTCGCCAGCTTGTTTCTTACATTTGAGTCCAAACAAACTGAAGACTTTCATCAGCATCAGGTCCACAATCTCTTCCTCTTCTGACGGCTGTAAGAACAGTGAGACATGTGCATAACTTAATGAGTAACAAGTTATCTGTAATGGGAAGATCTCACTCCTTCTACAACATGACATTTCAGACTGAGCATGGGTGAGTTACCTTGTGATGGATTTGCTCTTGACTGAATGCTACCAGAATGACAGAGATGAAGAGGTTCAGCACCACAAAGGTCATGAAGATAATGCAGGAGCCGATGAGGAAAGCTCCAAGCACTGGATTGTAATTCAGAACCTGAGGGATCAGGAGAAAGACATGCACTGAAGAAGGGTCAGCTGTTATAATCTGCTGTGGTACATTTAAAATAGCCTCATACTAACCTCTTCATAGTTAAAAATGCCAAGCTGCAGGCTGACCATGGTCTGTGCAGCATTCAGCAGAGTACGATAGGAGTATAGCTTCCACCCATACATCAGGTTAGACTGAAAAATAGAAAGTTAGTCTCTGTGTTAATGTAACGATACCATCACTACCGTAAACAAAAAGTGTTAAAATGGGAAGTAATGCAGTGACTCCAGCAGCATGATGATGTTGAAGTGTGGGAAACTGCTCACAGCGATGGAGTAGGCCAGGAACATGATGGTCATGACCACCAGGAAGCCTGAGATATCAGTCCAGGCTCGCTGCAGCGTGGCTGTGATCATGTGCAGCTTCGGGTTCAGTCTCAGCAGGTGCCACAGTTTGACTGTAGCCAATAGCACCAGGAAGGCAATCAGATACCCCAGCACTGCATCGGCCTTGGCTGTCTCATGGAAACTGGCGTATCTGGAGACAGAACATGAGTCTTGCTTTACAATCTATTGAAATAGGTTTTGAATACATTGAGGAAACATAGTTGACCTAGTAATGCTTTCCTATTTATTGAGTTGAAATTAAATTCAAATAACAGATTCTCTGTCTACATATTCATTTCAAAAAGTTAAACAGGCGTATTCTCTCTGAGCATTTGTCAGATAATGCCAATTATAAAATGTAGACCTCTTCTGATGTGTCTAATTTGGTCTGAGCAAAACATCTTCTTTCACTAACTTACACATCACTGTAAAAACTGTTTGCAAAGAACTAAAATATTTCCCTCACATAAATTTTGTATCAACCAATTTTCAGCTTTAAGTGAGTGTATTGGTGAAATTGTGAAAAAAGCATGTACTGTACTGCAAAGACAACATTCTGGTAACTACAAAAGGAACACACAGTCAAAAAAGAAAGAAATACAAAAAATACTCAGAAAATGAGCAAAACTTGTTGTTCATATTAATGTTAAGATTAAACCCTGTATACGGACTCTTATGGGTTGTGTTATTCTAACTGCTTACTGGTCTTTGTTGTTCTGGTAGTATTCCATGTCCCGCTTCCCAAGTAAAGTCCTCTTGATGAAAACAGACAGCGCGCTCCAGCTGAGGATGATAATTGCCAGCTCGAGCAGGTTCAACTTACTCTTGAAATAAGCCCATCTCTGATGCTTCATCAGCTTTGCCTATTAGGAGGACAGTAGTTTGTGTGAGAAGTCGTTATCATTACCAGTGATGGTCGTAAATTCAAGGTATAATTAATTAATACCTGGACAAACATGTAATAGCTGATGAAGAGGAAGTAAATTGCTTCAGAGGCCATGACAAAGATGTGAAGGCCTCCGGTCGACTGGTAAAGACGCACACTCTGAAGCTCACTGCGGAACTGGAAAGCTCCTTGAAACACCAGGCGACAGACAACATGCTTCCTTTAACATTTAAAGTTTCTGTGCAGCTTCCACATAATAGCTGGACATAGACTACTTACCTATGGCTGTGGTCTCCAGCATGAGAGTGACGATACAGAAGAGGTTGACATTGGCATTGTACACAGTGAATTCTACAAAGACCGCTTGGGTGTACACATCAAACCAGGTGTTGTCATAAAGGTACTGAACGGATCTACAAGGAGACAATATGATAAAATGTATAAATGTCATGAAGCAGCCAGTTCTGATGCAGAGGCCAACATGTGGCACAATTTTGTCATTGCTACATTAATTTGAGGTTAATTACAAGATAAACAATGTATTATTAAGGAGTATGGCATATTAATGTACTATACAAATGTGAATTTACAATGAATGTACAACAACATATGCATTTGTTTCCTCTCTATCATATAAGGCTGCAAGTAACAATTATTTTCGTCTTTTGTAGAAAAGCTATCAAGAAAAGCTTTAATTCCCTTAACGTACAGGAACTGCGTGTAGCATTTAGCGGGATCTATTGACAGAAACTGAATATATTATTGATAAGGATGTTTTCTTTTGTGTATAATTATTTCTAAAAAGGAACACATTTCTGTTAAATGATGCCAAATCCTACACACTGCACCTTTGAGAAGCTGGAACCTACGAATATTTGACGTTCATATTTCATCAATAAACTAATCGGTAAGTAAACTTATCTTTTCACTGATCATCTGTTTTATCATGCCTACCTGCTGGAATTATGTAAATCTGGCCCTAAATCCACCACAAACCCTCCTCCTCTGTAAAGCTTTACGCTGCCCCAGATGGGGAAGGCCCTCAGCTGACGCTGGGACTGGTACGTCCACGGGCTTTGAAGGTTCAGCGAGGTGTTATCACCCTCAGAGCGGCTCCAGCCTGGACCATAGGAGCCCATGTCTTCCAACTCCCATGAGTATGGAGCGTGACAGTCCCCCTCAGGCTGCTGCATGGAGGGAGCCACGTGGCAGGAGTTTGGATGCACCCTCACCTGGCGAAGGCGAGCATTACCCACCAGCTTGGAGTTTCCATCTGTGATGAATCCTGTGATTATCAGGTAACAAGAATAAAAACATTTAAAGTAAAACGTTTTGTCACACTCAAATAAACAATGAAGTAAAGTCTTTGTCACAACTATCTCCATATTTTGACCCACAGAAGGCTTTATTTAGACCGTTACAGGTTAATGACAGGAAATGTTTAAATGCATTTTATACTTTACTGTAAACATATAGTGTTGATATCAGTAAGATATAAGTAAAGTAGTAAAACGCACAAGAAAGGGTACAATTTCAGGCATTGTGAATATATGAATAGCTCTGAAGCGAGCTAGGAAGATCGTAGCTGACCCCTCTCACCCTGGTCACAGCCTGTTTGAGTCCCTTCCCTCTGGCAGGAGGTTGAGGTCCATCAGGACCAAGACCTCACGCCACACCAACAGTTTTTTCCCGTCGGCAGTCGGGCTCATCAACAGAGCCCGGGTCCCCCACAGACTGATTCTGTCACCCCAGGACTATTTTCCGGACTACTTTTCTGACTATTTTTTTCACCCCAGGACTATTTTTCGGACTATTTTTTTTTCACTCCCCCGCACATTTCATATTTAAACACTCATGCCACTTAACATACACTTTAACTTAAACACACACGTCACTTTAACATACACTTACATTAACGTTATCTGTTTGTCTGAGCACTTTATCTTATACTTGATTTAATATTATTGCACTGTTGTTTCTCGTTGATTGTTGTTTGTGTCGTCTCATGTCTAATGTATGCACCTTCCGCCTAGAAAAATTCCTTGTTTGTGTAAACATTCCTGGCAAATAAACGGTTTCTGATTCTGATATATAATATCTAATCATATTTAACAATACTATTGCACAACAATATACAAATACAAGGATCAGATTACCATACAGCAACCGAAGCCAAAATAAACAAAAAGCTGATATTAGCTACATATCTATTTGCCAAATGACGATAACTGAATAATCAGCATGTGTTTTCCATTTTTGTTACATGTAGACAAACACTAATTTACAGATATTAAAGGTGATTTATGCAGTCATGCAAATCAGTTAATAACGTCACGACATACTGACCGAGGTGCTCTCCAAACACGTTGCTCAGTAGAGTTGTGTTTGCCCAGTTGAACATATCCTGAATACTCATACTGTCAGAGATCCCTCTGCTGAAGCTCTGGCGAATGTGTTGGGTCAGAAAGTAAGCATTGGGGTCCCTCTGACCGTACGCCACCAGGAGCAGCATCCACATAAATCCCATGTAGGCTGCATTACAAACAAACATCTCCCATCAGCATCAGAAGACAGATTACATTGCTTCATATACTGTATCAATGTGGTTCTCCTACCAAGGATCTCCTTTATTAGTGCGAAGACTTTCTGTTCCTTAATCATGTTGTTCCTTATCTTCTCGATGTCAGTGGGAGGTGGCGGCTGATAGAAACTGCATGTGCTGTCTCTTCTTGCTGCCCGCACTGTATCAGGATCATCTGAGAAAGAAATATTGTACTGACATGTTTTGTTTTTTCCCACAAAACAAATACAACACAAATGTAAAAGTTGTACCTGTGTTCCTCAGATTCTCATCTATCTGAGGCTCTCCGTACTCCTCTTGGTCAACTTTCTTTACAACAAGTGCAAAGAAAGCAGCAAAACCAAGAACCTATGACAGAAAAACTTCAATACCAGGGGACCTCATACTGATCAATGTATTACATACAGTCAGTATGTACTGAAGTACAGAGAGGTACATGTACTACCCAGAATGCCTTGCAAATGGTTATGAAGTAACTAATTTATTGACATCATATTTGTTATTAAACAATTCAAATAATTGAAAACAAACAATAATGTTTGTAGCTGAATCAAAGTACAGTTTTTTAATTAATTAATTTATCATTTTGAATGTCGTCTCAAGCCCAAGCTCACTTAATGAATGGCTTTCTAAACATTTGCAATGATATTCATGTTCACTCTGAACATTTACTGTCACGTCGCTCACCTTCAGAGGTTGAGTAATGAAGAGACTCTCAAAGAAGGAGACCATCATGGAGATAAGCCAGCTTATGGAGCGGTCTTTCCCGTACGTCAACCCATACATCATGGTGAAGTATCCTGACACACCGCTGGTTGCGATCACCAGGATCCAACCAACAAGTACAAACCACCACGGCAGCCCGCCTTGACAGCACTTCTTGGTGGACTCTTCGTTGACGCTCTCTTCTGGACTGGGGCTGCGGTCCAGCTGGTCTCCCTCCAGACTGGACGAGTGGAGGTGGTACTCCAGAAGACCCTTCATTCCCTGAACTTGCTGCATGGCTCGGTTGTAGCTGTCCGGGTTTGGAAAACGAGAAAGTCCCAACAAACCTAGCTCCTTCTCAACATGACGCAGCTGCTTGTATAGGTACCGGCTGTTGTTGCTCTTTTTCTGAACTTCATCTGATGTCTTCTCAGGGCTCCCCAACACACTGTTTTCTGAAACAAAAAAACAAAACAAAAATAAAATGAGACCACAGGTAGGCCATAGATGATCTAAAAAACAATTTAGACCACTGACAATGTCACCAATCACATCACCATCATCTTATCGTTCAATCACAAGGCTGGGTGTATCAGGAGAGCTTGCTTGACAACTTTATTATTTGTATGTAAAAGAAAAGATTCAGTTTGCCATAACCCATAATCCAATAATTTGTATATTTTTGTATACAAAATGAATCAAGCCAGAAAACATTGCTGAGGAAAAATAAATCCTGAAGATTTTTATTTAAATATTTCCTTTGAATTAAATTGTCCTTACATCAATTCATTGCCTTTTTTTCTTAATAAGTATGTCCTCAAAATGGACCACCCAATAAAAATGTGAAACAGATGATTTCAGAGCAGTATGACTTTTCTTTTGTACCTTGTTCTAGATTAACTGCATGTAAACTGAGAATCATAGAGGAATCCCTCTTGGAGGCGTCAGTGTAGAAGTCTCCAGCTGCACGGTTCTGCTGTCTGATTATGTCCTCCACCAGAGACAGCAGCGCGTTGATGTCCGCCGGCTGACCAGGCCGGAGCTCCAGGTGAGGGAGTGGACTCTTCATGGCCTTTGAGAGTGACTGAGCAATTCTCTTTATGTCCTAACGGAGAAACATCAATTCCTTTAGAGGTGTAGAACAGAGGAGTTATCACTTCCAAATCCCAGATATGGATATCGGTTAACTCACCTTGATCACTGTGTCTGGTGTGATGTCCTTCAGTGTTTTCTGAGGGGAAGACGTTTGCGAGGGAGAAACTCGACCAGTCTTTCCTTGTTTACACGTGTCTTTCTCTCGAGGCCGAGTGTTTCTGAAGATACTCACGATAAGGAGATTGATGGGAAACATGATGATTGAACTTTGAACTCCGATCACAACTTGTTGCCAGGTGAACTCGATGTGACCTGCAAAGTAAAGTATTACTTTAAATCAAGTTTAAAGGGGTGTGAATAATGGTCAGGGTCTTCTAATTACTCTCTCAGTGAGACTTTATTTTGATACTTATCTATCCATTTAGCAGTCTACAGCAGTATACTTTCCTTACTCCAGGTCATTGCCATAAAAATAAATAAGAAATATTTTGCATGTGTGCATGATGTTTCAGGAGGCAAGTTAGTGCTGAAGACCAGTGTGGTGGCAGGGGCGTGGTTGGGCTCAGCTGCAGAGGGAAGTCGGGGAAGTGGCTCAGGGAACAGTGCCGGGAAGAGGCCTAACTGGCCTCAGCTGTGACTAATTGTTTCTCTCTCCGATATAAACGGCAGTAGGGCCGAAGGCGCGAGAGAAAGCCGGAGCCACAGTCTGGAAGACCGGCAGAGAGAGAGCCTGAGTCACAGGCAGTTGGGATGTGGCATTCAATAAAATCATCAAGAACCTCCAAAACAAAGTGTGCTGGTATCATTGTGTGATGGGAGACGCCACGGGGGTAATCACGTCTTTTCTAGGAATGTATGGGCGGAAATTGAGTTGGATTTGAAGAACTAATTTGAAAGTATTCTATTGTATAGTAAAGTAATCAAAGTTATATATCGTATTGACTTAGTCTATAGGTATTTTCTAGAAGCTTTATGTTTTGTTACCTACCCAGGTCCATGGTTTGCTCAGAAGGGTCAGTGGGGATGCCCCAAAACATGATACTGGTCAGCATGGTGCAAAGCAGCAGGGAAAAACAGCAGGACACTCGCTGCACTCGTGTGAAAGTGCTGCAGGGAGGCCGACTGATGACCGAGAACCAGATGTGGCCGTCCCTGAAATCCTTGGCAGTCTTCATGAAGAACAGGTTACTTGAAAGAAGTATTGGGGGAAAGAAAGGAAATGTGGATTCGGGCAAAATAATAAATCACAGACTCAAGTCAGATTCCTTGGTAATGTGTTTTTACCAGGTCCATGGCTGGTCTTACCTAAACTTTTTCAAGTCCATCTCTGTGGCTACTGAGAAGACTTTGTCAAGAGCGCACTCTCCTACATCTACAGCCAGCCAGGAATTACACAGAAAGTGCCATTTCTGGCCACTCTCCAGATCTTGCACCATTACTTTGTTGACGTACCTGTAACATTTAATATTTATCTTGTGTAAGTAGTAATGGTAAAAACACAAGATCAACTTCATGATTTAATCCTCTTTGGTGTCACAACGTCTTGCCCTCTAACCCGTACCATGCAGGATGTGCTCCAGAGTTGTCGTGCCACAGCCTGATGCTCTGCAGATCACCAAGGGAAAAGTGTGTTGTCAGCAGGAACATGTCCACCCCACCCCTCTCAAACACTGGTTTCTCAGTGTCTGTCAGGTGATGGGGCTCACTTTCTCCCTCTGTGCCCAGAAGGGTTATCGTCACCTAAAACCAAAAAAGGTCAATCAGGATGGACAGAGTTGTCAGCATCATACATATGCAACAGAAGCAGCAGGCAGGTGTTGTTACTGTGGGTCCTCTCAGCTTTAACAGACATTACTGACCTGGGAGGAGGTGGATGCACCATGCCGATGACCTGTGCTGATATTCAGTATATAATGATACTCAGCCAAGGGGTCATTATCCTCCAGCACTGTAATCTTGACCTACAAGTGAATACAAATACACATTTCCTGATTGCTAAATTCAATGACACAACTATGTATCAAAAATAAGATAAATGAAGCAATGTAAGGCATTCAAATCATAAACGGCTTGAATATTTTAGTATTTTAATGTGATTGCTTTTTGTAGAGGTTCAGAGCTGGTGTCTCAGTATTTACTGAGAACATTTTACTTTATATGCCTAGAACACTAACGTCGGGTGAGTTTCACCAGAATGATTGTTGTTACGTTATTTTCATTGTGTTGCTTTTGTCTGAGTTGCGTGGGTCCTTCTGTAGCTTCATGCTGCTCACAGACGTTAGTGAAGTTGGGCGTGTCTTCCTGCTCCGATCACAGTTTTTTTCTACAGGCACCTGTTCGGGTGATTTTCACCCGACGTTAGTGATAGTGTAACTATTTTTTTTGGGGGGGGGGTTTAACATTGACTTTTAACATTAATTAACTTTTCCTTCACAGAACAAAACTCACATGTCCCAGGAACATTTTTCATGGTCTCCACGTGATACCTGTTTATCGTTTTATGAGAAGTTCTATAGGATAAAATAAAAATACTAATACTTCAACTTGCCTTGTATTGTTGTATTTGAATATATTTAGATGAGAAGTATATTTTATCAGGTACATTATATCGGGTGGAATTCACCCGACGTTAGTGATAGTGTGACTATTTTTAACGTTAGTGTTCTAGGGTTAAATGTAGCTTGTTACTTTGTAGAACAAGGTTTACTGCACAAAACATTCAATGACCTCACAGAATTTGATGAAACAGGCCAACTCGACATGAACTGGGATGCTGCATTTCAGGATACAGATACAGTGACATCTCAAATTCTGCCAAGCACTAATACTTTGAGGCTATCATAATATATGTGTGAGCCCTAACATCTGAATCAGACTTCCCAAATGTTCTGGCATTTCAAATCAACAATATAAAGTTGTGAAAGTCTGCACTGAGAATCACCTTTGCCGAGTCTTGGATGTCTTTTCTGCGTGCCCATATAACCACCATGAGATAGGCAGCAAAGATGGACCCCACAAAACACACCACCACAGGATTGTTAGTGAACGTAGAAAAAAGTTCTGCAGTGCGTGACACGTCAACTAAGTTTGGCATGACAAAGAAGGAGCTGCCAAAGAAAGTCAAGTGGTTACAGAGGCAGTGGGTAACCAGAGTTGTGGTGAGTGGACCGACCTGAATAAAAAAAGAAAACCAGCCTGGTCAGACTTCACAGCTCATTTTTAAAGGTTTAATGCACAAAACATACAATGACGCAACCACTGTGGATGTGTTTGTTTATAACTTACCCTGCAGCCATCTTCACTCCAAGAAGATCCAGTTTCATTCCAGTATTTGCACTGGGCAGCAATGGAAATGACAGTGACAGTGGCATCCATGGATTTGATGCCAGGCTCAACAATGGGCTTCATCACAAGGTAGTGCTCTCCAACTTCTCCTGTTCTGTCTTTGGGACTCAGCACCCAGGTGTATTTTTCCTCTGTGTTAAAATTGCAGATATATTCATACAAACACACACAAATGGAGGCTTACACATACGGATCTGGCTAATTCTCTCATCGTGATAACCATGCATTTAATGTTAAATTGACTTTCAGTCATATTAGGTACTCAAACAAAAGTTTGTCAGGTAGTTTTAATTTTACCTCCTTTGGTGTTCTCTAGAGGCATCTGAGTCTTTGCTACATAATTCTCATCATTTGGATAATCTTTATATCCCAGGAATAGCATGAAGGATATGTTTTCAGACGGCTCCATTTTCAGCACCAGTGTTACATCCGGCAAGGGAACGTTAATTATTAATGTGCTGAAATTGGCCAGGTCCAGGACCGTGCTGTTGTCCTGCCCAACATCAAGCCTTGGTAGGAATATCTGAAAACAAAGAAAACACATTAGGCTGAACAATCCACCAATGTTGTCCAAAGTAAAATAACTAAAACTATCTTTCAAACAGACATTACCTCTATCTCGTTGGGTAAATTCTCGACAGAAATGACAGTGCCGTTCACTCTGGTGAGAGAAATGGATCCTACAGTTCCTGTGATGTTTTCCTCCTTCCAAGAATACGGGTTCTTCTCAAAACTCATCATCTAGAAGGACGGGGAACATACGTTGCTATATGTTCAAATCAAATTGTGCAAAACTGTGACTCAGATTACTTCATGGCCCTCGAATTTTTACAGACATTGCTGTTCAGTTTTTTTCTGTTGGGTTTATAGTTGTAGATGTTATCTAGGACTGCTTACTTGTTTTGGTCTTCGTCGACTAAGATTTCTTTAGTAAATTAGTCAGTTTGTATGTTTTTTCCTGCTGAATGACTTATTTCCAAGAAACTTAAGAGCACATCTCTGGTAAACACAATATTTAAAGTGGTGTTTTTGTGTGATGCTTTGTGGAAAAACTCAGTTTTACAGATCTGTTGATTCAATCAATCAATCATACATTATAATGTCCAGATAAAAGCAGACTTTGGTAACTAAACACATTTAAAAAAGGTCATGGTGATAATTTATCTGGCTGTATCAGCATCTTCACTGCACTACGTACCCTGACATCCACTGGCTCCTCTGGAGAGACAACATCAGCAGGCAGTGCGGGGAAGGAAAATCTGGAGGAGCTGTTCTTCTGGACATTTACTTCCTGCATTTGCATCTTTTCTGGAGACACTCTGCAGGATGCAGAAGCAGAATTATTAGTAATTTCAGTAAACCCTAGTTTATTCTTAAGTACAAGCTCTAGCCAGTGTTAGTAATCTCTTACCTGTTGACATACACACTGATCTGACCAGAATCAATGATGGCAGGGTCTCCATCCAGCATTTTATTATTCAGCAAAGCACTTTGAACATTGCTTATCCCAGAAAGAAGAAAAGCTGAGACCTTTTTCTGAGGAAAACATATGATGTGATGTTTGGTGCCTGAAAAAACTGATATTTAACAATATCAGTGATATTTTTGTTCTTACATTTGACGAAACATTCAAAATATTACTGGCTGCTTCGACTATCGGTGTAGCTGCTTGCACAACT
Organism: Taurulus bubalis; assembly: GCF_910589615.1. NCBI lineage: Eukaryota > Metazoa > Chordata > Actinopteri > Perciformes > Cottidae > Taurulus > Taurulus bubalis. The sequence goes on along the minus strand of NC_136592.1, from coordinate 14,285,950 downwards.
TCTCCTTTATCTCCATCGTCCTGATAAACACTGAGAGTGTTGAGGGAGGAGCTAAGGTCTACCAACAAGGAACCCGCTTCTTCCTGGAGAAGATATAACACAGAAACAGAAAAGATTACAGTTGATCTTTGTCCAACTTTTAAAAGAGGTGATGAATATGTATTACACATCTTATGTATATCATTTTCAATTTTTTAAATGTTCTTCTCAGTTCACTCAGGCTGAGGATGGCAGTTCAAGTTTTGAAATGCTGCATCCTGAAAATGTATTCCATTCAGACTGAAGCCTCCTCTTAAAATAACTTTAAACAAAGCGCTGTTTGTACCACATTTTCTTAACTCTAAACTGATCTACGGTACTGTACCTGAGCAGCGGGACTGAGCTCGTCTGGGCGCTGGGTGAGTCCGGCCACAGCTCTGGCCGTCACTTGCACTTCCTGAGTTGTGTTGCTCGGTGAGTCCAGCAGAATTGTTGTCATTTTGGTCAGCATTTGCTTTCTGAGCTGAGAGAGGAGGAAGGGCTGATCACCACCACGTTGCACTGCACTCACACACAGTACAACAAATATCACAACAATATATCACAACAGTTTCAACATCGACCATATGCTGTTACCTTCGTCCTTGCATCCTTCTGATTTGGGACGTCGTCTGTATTCAGCATATCAGAAACTGAAGTAAATATTTGTCCGAGCGCCTCACCCGAGAGAAGACCCTGCTGCTCTAACTGACTCACACTGTACTCCACTGCCGATTGGAGAGCCTCCACAGATGTGCTCAAGCTGCTTTTTCGTACCTTGAGGGACAGAAACAGTCACTCTGAGCGATTCAAAGACTTTCAGAAGGACAACCTTTTTAAACGGCTACGTCTTGACAGTGATCGCCACCTCAATCGACACTTCACATTACTTCCATCCGGTCTGAGATACAGGGCTCTAAAATGTAAAGGAGTTGCTTCAGCAGAGGCTTTTGACATCTGCAATAACAACCGGAACAATCTTCCTCGTTGGCACTGTTGTGATCGATGAATGAATACATGATGATTTAGTGTAGTATCTGTTTCTGTGTACTGGTTGTGAAAACAAATCTCCCTCTGGGGCAATACATCCAAATCTTGTTTCTACAAAATACTGATAGATGACACACCTGAGTGGAGACAGTAGTGCTGGCTTTCTTATATTCATTTTTCACAGTCACTACGACAGACAAACTGTAGTTGTTGTTCTTATCTCCGAGAGGCAGGAAGACAGATTTCACTTCATTTGCGTTACTGCAGCGCAGATGTTTTCCTTAAAGACAAAAGGGACAATTCAGTAAAACTGTTGGAAGGAATTCTTAATTATTTTTCTGCATAGATGTTACTAAATGGCCTAAGCATTGACATTAATCACAGGCAACTATGTTTTAGAGGAAAGGGCATTTTCAAAGGTAAGCCATCTCATCAAATTCAATCTACATTTATTTTTGATCTACAACAATTTTGAAGGAGTTCAAAAATCTCCCCAGACAGGGTTCTCTCCTTTGAATTAAAACAAATATTTCATATGGTTTGACGGCAAAAGAGCTCAATTACTTAGTTCAGAAATCTCCTCCCTCTTCCTCATTTTAAATTCCAAAAATTTGAATATGCCAATTGCAACACAAGTTGTCCATTCTCAGTGCGTGTGTACCATAAGTTTCAAGTTTCCACACCACACTAAGTTTCATACTGGATTGATTGGTTTCTAAACTAGTTGTGATGACACAAAATCATGGTTCAACGTCCACGTCTACAAGTGAGATTTAACGTAAGCAAATAGTAACATCCCCTTTAGCAGATGAACGTGAGAACAGACTTCTGGTATCAAACTCTGCACATACTGATCATCACTCTGCATGGTGAAGTCAAGCAACAATAAATACAACACATTTTTGAGTGGAAGGGGACTTTAAATCTCGGTTTCACCAATCAATTCAAAACTTTTCTTACTTTGGAATACGTGTCACATGCATAAAACAACTAATTGACACAAACCTTAATCTGCCTTTTCCTCACGTCCTGCCAGCAGATTCATACTGCTCTACATTCCTTCTCTTTCTTATTTAAAGATTGCCTTGTGACGCGAGTGATTCAACCAAAAGGTAACTGTGCATGATCTCACCTGTGTCTGTTTTGAAGCAATACAAACAGCCTGTGGAGCAGAAAGAGCTTGATTTGCAGGTGATGTCAAAAGCATCGAGAACTGTTCCTGACAGTGGAGAGATGCTACATGAGGGGGGGCGATTGTCTGCAGGAGCCTCTGGAGCAGTTGATTCAGTTGGCTCAGGACCTGGTATTGGAAAAGTGTACTTGGCAAAACCTGGCTCATCCTTGCCTGTAAAAAAAGAAGAAAACATACATTTTGTCAATCAATTTCTTTCAAAGCCAGAGGTTTGAAAAATATGTATATTAATATATTTCAATTTAAACAAAACAAAGAGATAATTTTGAGTAGTTTTGAACAAAGCACTGAGTTTCAAACAAGGTTTAAATGTGCCCAAAGACGATGAATTGGGATGGAGGTTATAGATGACACAGAGCGCCCAGGGAACTGTTCTGAGTATATGGGACATCATAGAAATAGAATAGGAGTAAAACAGTGAACAGTTTTTTTGTGGTCATTTGACTAGTACAAAAGAAGTGTACTTTCCTACGCTGGGACAAGAGTGTTTGGATGAAGCATTACGTTGTTTACTACTTACATTTTACAACGATATTAATTGTTAAATTGAACTAATTTAGTTAAATTAGTTAAATGCTTTGTAGCGTTGTTTTAGACGTCACTTAAAACCTCACCTCAGAGGTTATACTTCATTTTCTAGATTCTAAACTGAGGTTAGCCCGGTTTCAATGGCTCAGTGGCAACGGTAACATGGCCGCCACTCTGACCATCCTGCTACGTTGATTTGAACAGAAAATAAATAGGGTGTCTTCATATACATATCTTGGTGTCTACATTGATATCTCAGTATGTGGACGGTTGTGCAACGTTACAACAGATGATGTATTTTTTTAGAAGGCTTAGACTCGATGGTGTTAATAGTGCACTCAAGATTCTGTTTTATTCAATTATTTTAGAGAGTGTAATTCGATATGGCATACAAGTATGTTATCCCAGTACAGTGAAAGTATACGCTCCAACGGCCATGAAGATCACTATCTGCAGCCCTTATATGAACGCTCTGTGCTCAGGCAGGCACAGAGAGTTTGGCCCAACAACCCAACACATATTCTGAACCCATTCCAGCTGTTGCCTTCAGGCAGACGGTTCAGAATGCAAATCTGAAGCCTCAATTGATGCAAAAAATTCATAAAGAAATATTAAACAAGAAGTATTATTATATGATATTATTTAATAACTAATATATTGTGACTTGATTATCCATTATCTGTGTTGATCACACCTGGTTTTATTGTCAACATGTGTATTTAAGAATTTTTATGCATGAGTGGATGCATGATCTACGTTTTATGCGTGCATGTGGATTGTGTGATATAGCGGCTTGGAGCCCAAGACAAATTTATTAAAGTATATCTTATCTTATGTTAGAATGAACCTCATTTGGGCATAAAAATAACCATTGTGTGGGTTCACAAACTCCAGACTCTTAATTAATGTGGTGTTCCCATTTAATATATATCTAAAAAAATGCCGCATTGCTGAAACGAACATCATGACTATGGATGAAAACGCACCATAAGCAATCACACTGATGTTGTGCAATACGTTCCTTGAAACTTTCAAATGTTGGCTATGTACAACATATTCAGTGTTGCCATCCTGCCTCTCAATTAGTGGCCTCCTTCCTGCTTTGGAGTAACATGTTTTAAGGTCATCCTGGGAAAAGAAAATCTGTTAAAAACTGACACATCAATCACTTACGCCACTGTTACAAATCAATTACAGTTGCTGTCCCAGTCTTACCGCCAAAGGTTTGGGGTCCTCAATATACCAAACTACATCTGGGCAAGTTGTCACACAGCTCAGTCTGAGCTTCACATGATCGTTGACATTTATTGAAGCACAGTCGTCACAACTGCAAGAATAAAAGTAGTTATTCAAATGTCATTTCCAGTATTTAAAAAACCTGCTCAATAATGATATTGAGCATATTTGCGCATTTATTGTAAATGACCCCTGTTTACCTGATGGTGACGTCTGTGAATTCTTTTGGCGCAACAGTTATGCACTTTGAAGCTGAAGCAAAGTCAACCCATTTCCTAAACCAAGTGGTTCTCCTCACAGTTACAGTGTACTTGAAAACATCAAAGGGATTTGGAAGGCAATCTTTTTCAATAACATGAGTTTCACCCTTTGTTTTGTTTTTGCATTTGCAGTTTCCTTCTGTGTGGAAAGAAGCCGAAACAGAGCTTTAAAATAGCATTCCAACAATAAAGATATCACAGAGACAAAAATCATGAATCACAGTATCATTATAACCGTGCAATTGAACATTGAAGCAACCCCTGTGAGTGCGTTCACATGTGCACTGGTGTCCCAGTTATGATCAGAGGTTTTGGATGTTCTGTGTTTGTAGGTAACATGTTAATATCATATCCTGTCTGCATACATCTGGTCAAGCACTTGTCTAGGTTTTGAGAAACCAGAATATGCTATTTGGAGTGTGCTAACAGAAACCAGAATAGTGAAGACATTAGATATTAGGGAGGTTTCTCCTCAGTGTGATCATTGTAAGAATGTAATGAGAATTTACATCAAAATGAGACGGAAAGTCTGACTCCAGTAATAATTAAATGAGAGTGAAGGTTGGACACTGGATACATTGTACTGGTCCTCTTATCATCCACATTGCTGGTGATCAGATGGGGAAATCAAATCCAGCAGTTTCTATCCACACAGCCAGAGACCAAACAGGGAATTTCCGCAGAGACACAAAGTCAGACAAATTATCTGAAACCTGTTATAATGAGCATTCAAAAATGCACTAGCTACAGTTTTGGATTGACTGTGTTTTCCTAATGGTGTTCACCCCTGTAATCACTTCAATTATGATTTATGAATTTAAATTGATCAGTCGTCAATTCATTGTGGTACTTACTACATTCCCATTCAAATGTGAGTCCTTTGCTGGGCAACAATTCAGATCCAGTTACACTCAGTGTGACACTCTGAGTGGAGTCAACTAACGTGTCCGGAGTCGCAGTTATTTTCAAGTTGTCGATACTCACATTACCTGTCTGGAGATGAAACCAAAGTAATTGTGCTGTTACAGAAACAAGCAAACACCTCAACATATGCATTTATCATTATTGTTCGATACTAATATTCAACATACTGCGTTTCCATGTTCATCTGGTGAAAGGTCTGAGTGATTCTGGCAAGCCCGAAGTATGTTCTCTAAGTCCACGTACACCTCAGAGGCAGAGAGGGCATTCACTGCTCGTAGCGTCAGCTTCAACAGCCCTTTACCAAAAGAGTTTAAGAGCATTGAACACATGTATTACACACTATGGGTGATTGTATTCATTTAATTACAGCACAGCTTGAGCCGTAAGTACCTTCAAGTGGGCTGGAGAATGTGTAAGCTTGTAAGCTGCCATTGAGCATGCCTCTATTCTCGGAGAGTGCGTCGCTGGCTCCAGTCAGATTGAAGAGCAGCTCCGCAGGGGCTCCCCGCTCCAACGAAACACCAATGATGAGATCAGTGGAGTCTGGACACACGTCTTCCTCTGCTATCACTGCGGCCTGGAGGCCTTCAATGGGCTCCAGCAGACACAGCTTCAGATCAGTGGACACTGTGTGGGCTGTGACCCTGTTAGAGGCGGTTAGAGTCAGGTTGTGGCAGCCGTGACCAAGCTTCTCTACCACACTTCCACTCAGTGTAATGTTGTGGGATGCGATCCCATTCTCCACTGACAAGTTGGCAACCAAATGGCCTTCATGCTGAATTGTGTAGGAAACATTTGTACCTATTTATGAGAAGAAGAAGAAATTGAATTATTCTGTATTTTGGTGATTCATTGGAAGCATTTACTTCCTACAGTGTTAGACCGACTCACCTGCCTCTACCATAACCTGGATCTGAACAGGACTACCATGAAGCACATTGCATTTAGTGCCACCTGTTGACATATTCCTGCTATAGCACTTAATGACACCAAACTCTCCAACAGGCTGCTGAATGGTTATTGGTTTCTGAGCTGTGACATGCCAGTCACTGGTAGTGCACTCCACTGCAACCATGAAAACACCTGGACGGGTAAATGTGTGCATCACTGTGCTCTCCATCCTGTGAGACAGGTAAAGTAAAGCTTAAACACAGTTACATAAATAGTGAATGAATAAGAACCTATCCCACTGTCTTACTCACTCTGCTGGGCTGTATGGATCAATAGTGTGGCCATCTCCAGCATTCAGTGTGCATGTGAGGTTCCCCTGAAAAGGATTAAGGAGCCACTTCACAGTGATGGTGACATTATCAAAGACGGCCGCCAGCTTGCTCATCAACAAATGGAGTCCTGAAAGGAAAGATTGTTTCAGAGAGGTTTTCCCCAAATATAATGAGCAGGAACCTTTCATCACGAGCATAATGCATCCTGGAGTTAATTCCTGTTGTTACAACATATACATAACATTGCAGTTCATCTAAGTTCACTCTGCTAGTCATGCCAGCGATGCAATCATAAAGTTAAGAGTCAACAGACAAGTTGAGCTTGAGAGGCTACATAGACTGTGGACAATGTAAAGAAATGTGGTTCAGCCATGTAAAGAGGAACACAGGACATGTGAACTCTACATACCCTTAGCTGTAAGGCCGTAAAACAATACATTAAATATATTGGTAGTTAAATATGGCAAAAGGATAAATTGTCCAATCTGATTAAACTCATAATGATTTAAAGTATTATTTTAGAGGGATAAAGTATATGTATAGTGGAAGTAAAATCTGACCATGTTTGCAGGTGTACTCTACTGACAGGTAACTTCCCAGGACAGGACATGGTTCACCAAAAGAGCTCAAATCCACTGGAGCCTGGCAAGCCTGCAGACTGTGGCAATGGGCTGGAATGACACATAAATCAAGTAAATGACAATTGGATTGGATTATTTTCAACATAACTGATCAAGAGGCCTTGGAAATATTGTTGTAGGAGGTTTAACAAGTATGACGCTATTAAATTGTTATCCTATTGAATTGAAATAATCTGTCTGATGTTTCTTTAGCCCTCTAATGAGAGGGTCTAATAGCTCTTTCAAGAGGTTTATTAACCATAAGCAGGAACACCAACTATTTGCTTAGTAATTACATGAACTCCTCCAGCATAACTAAACCCAGACTGATATGAATGAATGTGAATGAATATTTATTCCAAAGCCCATCTATTCAGCTCCTCGGAGGGGATCTGCCTAATGTCTTTTCTGTAAGTGTAATCCTTTTGTCTGCACTGACGTTTTTTGTATTTGACACAAAGCATGAAACAATGACGTAGTTTGTATAGCGTACGGTAAGTAAATACAAATAACCCTTTCAATAAAATGTTCCATTATTCAAAGTACCAGTAAGTTAAGTAAATGTATTGTAATGTAAATGACGAGTAACCTAATCTATTGTACATTTATATTAACAATACCTGTAACAGAATCCATCACATCTATCCAGCTGCACTCCTCCTGGGAGGATGTGGGTGAGGCTGTAAGTTTGGATCTGCAGTAGTGAATTGTTTTTCGACCATAGAAGCTGTCATCTATTACTATAACTTGACCAGAACCACATTGCAATGTTGCATTTTGGCCATCACATGCGATAGATCTTCCAGAATCTGACAAAAAATTATCAAGAATTACATCAAGGGAGCAAACAAAACATAATTATAATGCTTTTCGGTGATTTATTTCTGATTACATACCATACTGGCAAATAAAGTTGAGTTCCTGGCTGCAGTTCAATGCTGCTTCCCACTGGAAGCCTGAATGTTTCAGGATATGTCCGCAGGATGCTTGTGCTCCTGGCATGTTCAACCAGTTACTATAGCTGACATCTGAGCCTTCCAGCCACGCCAGGGAACCTGGGAAAGGACAAAAACCAAAACACTATTTAATTACATCAAACTTCTATTTTGGATTCTCCTCTTTAAGCAACAGAGGTTCGGTCAAGGATCGTTTTCCTTATCTTTTCTTTCTGTAAAGATGCAATTTAGGGATAATAAAAAAAACAAAGCTGGTGACAGGATGAATGAATGATCAGACTCATTCTCTGTGGAGCGTCATAAAGACACATTTGTAAATCAGACCCCTTTACCGCAAGCCTATTGAAAAGCTCAAATGAATGAGGCATATCTCTATGAACACCTGCTGCTTGAGGGAGATATCAACATGTGCCAGTCTTCTAACAAATGTCAGTAAACAAACACATTACAGATTGGACATGCAAGCTACACAATGAGATAGCAGCTGCAGGGATCATTTTCATTCCTGACATTACTGGCTATAATCCCTAATCACAGATTTATACAATTTTAAAACGCTAGTTACTTAAGTAGTAGGTTTCAGAGAAATTGACAACATCACAAACGTGTAAACTCACTACAAATATATATTCAGCCATTATAAGTCGTGCAGTGTCTACAGTTATTCCCCACCCACGTGCCCTCTCACCCTCGGTGGCAGCAGAGTCGAGTGTAAGGTTTGGAGCTGCAGGTGCCAACCCGAGCCACCAGCCCTTCTCCGGGTCCAGGTGCTTCTGGAGGAACTGCTGTGTTTCCTCATTCAGGATGAAGACTAGGTGTCCTCCACCTCGCTCACACCACCCCTGGGCACTGAGGAAGGATCGAGATTGACCCACAAACTCGTAGCAAGAGCCGTCAAAACCCTCTTGGTATTCGGGGCAGGATAGAGCTTCTGCATCCTCCTGAGCAGAACAAGAGAGGAAGAGAACCATCAAAGTCAGTGTGGGGAACATGGTGCTCTCCATCGCTGCATCTGTACACTGTTCAGACTCTCTGGTAACATCGTGTCTTTAAAGGGCTTTGACGTCAGTAATTCTGACACTAGTCTGCACTTTAGGATGATTTCTGACATTAGGGTCTCTCCCTTGATGTCTGTCCAGCTTTGTATTGTGCCCATCATTCTTTTGTATAAACAAAGCTCAGACCTGTAGTGAAAAGGGACCAAAGCCCACTGTCAACAGTCAGTAATTACTCCTCTGCCTCCATTAATGTAGGGCTCCACAACCTGCAGAGTGAGATAAGCTTCTCATTCAGACTTGTTCCGACCATTAAAATGTCAACCTGAACTTTAATAGGAGCTGAAGGCTTCAGCGTCTCTGCTGTTGTTCAGACTGATTTGTAAGGTTGAACTAAAAGGTGTTAGCCTTTACTTTTTATTTGGGGTTAACTTATAATAGGTTGAAATGTTATTACTATGATGAATTCCCCTTTATGGAAATATCAGCAGACATTTTAATGGCAGACAGAAAAAAGCCTGGTGTTACTAATTACAAAATAACGACTGTATTTCATTTAGTTATGCAGGATTCTGGTCAGGCCTTTTTTTTATACAGGAGACATTATGACATGTAACAGCAGGAAAAGCACAGGTGCAAATAATACAATTATGATGGCTTAATTCCCTTTAGCTGCTTTAGTTTCAGGGTCCTGGTATTGTACATGCGTGCTTACTGCTTTACTGGAACACATGAACAGAGCCATCATCAGTGTTATTACTTCCACCTGTGTTGTATCTGCTATAACGAGTTTAAAATGTCTGCAGTGATGAAGATCTTATAGCTTATAGTCTGGTCAAATTGAATACTTTGCATATGAAAAGGCAATGTTTTTTGTATTTAGTCTTCTCTTCTGTACCCGACTAACAGCCAGTCTGGGCTCAAACATTGTACATTAAGAAGGCATATTAACGTTGCACATATAATTCACAGTAACAGTTTTTATACTTTTAATGTACAGTTTCCCTTAACATTTTACATTTAATTCTGCGATTATACATGCTATGATTAACATGATATCTAACTAAAAGAATCCTTTAATCAATCAATCCGTTGACTTCTCAATGGTTATAACAAACGTGCTTTAACGTGATTTATTTATTGTGCATTGAGAAAAGAAAAGCGACTCACACTGAGTACCCGGATGTGTGACGTCATATTACTGAGCCGACGCTCTCTGAGGACATGACTTGTGGAACAACACAACCTGCGTGGGTTTTGTAAATGTCCCGTCATTAAACTGACTCAACATTTCCACAATGTTGGCTTGTAAACGCATTTTGACGCGCTCTGTGACTTCTGCTCTCCGGGTGCATCGCAGCAGTAATGAAGTAAATGCACTTTCACAGTCCTGCTCGCACTCAGTTCACAGGGTCGATGAGGTACGTTAACCGCAGTTTGCTCAACTCCCCCTCGCTTCTGCCTCCTCAGGTCGTGTTGTCTGGCCCGGTGCAGCGATGGCTGTCCTCACAAACGGACGGAGAGGCCCGCATCGTGACCGTACTGAAGGAGAAGTTCCCGTTGGCCGCATCGCTCAAAGTTGTGGATATATCAGGTAAACACAGAGCTGGCAGGTGCACCATATTCCAAATGTTCATTTGTAGACATAGTAATGATCATGTAGACCTGCTATATAGTGTTGTGTTGAAACCGGGGGGTGACAACATACTGCACACTGATCCTGTGCTGTGTTTAGGTGGTTGTGGAGCCATGTATGAGATCCATATAGAGTCCCATGAGTTCAAAGGAAAAAGGACTGTCCAACAACACAAACTAGTTAATCAGGTAAGTAACAACAGCACCCTGCCCAGCATATTACCTGTACCAGTATAAACTAACTAATAGTCCAAAGCAATGTGTGACATATTGTATTTGTTATTGTATTTGGCTATCATCTGTCTGTCATCATGCTTGTGAGGTTTTTAAGATTATGCCCTTATGTGGACATTGTGTACTTGAAGATGTTCATACTTGTACAGGTTCAATGGTATTCATTAGTTGTTGTGTTTTGTCCTCCACAGGCACTCAAGGAGGAGATTCAAGGAATGCACGGACTGCGAATATTCACTGATGTTCCAAAACATTAGAGAAAGTCCTTCCACTATTGAACCACAACTTGTTATTTCGTTCACCCTATCTATCATTAATGTACAGTTTGAATGAGTGTTGTTGTTAATGTGTCCGTGGCAGAAAAGCAGAGGCACATTGTTTCTGCCAGTTACACATTAACAGTGGGAAATGTGCGAGATATGATCTATTCTGAGATACATACAGGTGAAGGCTACAATACGCCCAAAATTACTTGGAAAAATTCTTCGAAAATGTCAAGTCATGTCGGTTCCTGCCCAATATGTTTTTTTTCTCTGGGTTGGTTATACTAGTGAAATAATTAGCTGTCGAGGAAGTAGTAAATACAATCGTCCTGAAGTGTGTGGAGCATTATTTTTCATATGTAACTCACAATGTGGTCACAATTTATCTGTAATTGTTCAATGAAAATTGATTGATTTAAAGTAAATGACTAACCATTGGATTGTACATGGACCTCATATGCATGCTACATATGCTTGATGATGCAAGTTGCAATAAAAAGCAGTCGCCTTCCTCCACACACTACTTACTTATTGGACTTTTTTTTATTTATTTATGTCTGAGCCATGAGATGCTTACTCTCACTTCTATTCGATATTCACATAACACTTGCCAACTAGGAGCCTCAACATTAATTATTTCCCCCCACCTCTTAAAGCAATGAACAAACAGTTGAGCAATAAAACAGTTGTTGATCACAGACAATCACAGTTTTTAAGAAACTTCAAGTAAGAGCCCTGAGCATTAAAGCTGGATCGATACATCATCTATGCTGATAAATGATACATTCATTTCAAGGTATATGTTGGCTGAAACTGAAGTATGTAAATGGCAAAGATATATTTAAACTAATAAACTGTCCCAAAGAACAGACGAGATTATTTTTACAACTGCTCGGTACATATTTTACTCTTCTTCTGGATGTGTTAAGGAGTAAGTTAAGGCAGTTTGTTGCTATATTATTAGCCACAACAAATAGTAGTTAACGTGTGCTTGTTTTCTCCCGCTTACGACATACACGCTATAGTGGTAACAACAATTTAAAAAAAAAAACGATTGCGGTTATATTTCGGGATTTTTGAAAAGTGGTATGCAAATAAAGTTAAAAAATATAGATATTGGTGTATTTAGCCGTTGAGAAGCCACACCACCACTGTCTTCTTTATCAATAGTATATTTTCACCATTCACGAATGCATGACTGGCTAGCTTATCTGTCAGGCGCACGGGAAACTTTGAGGTGAGGTGATGGTCATCCTACATTTCCCATGCGCACCTGAAGGCACCACACTTGTTGAGGGGTTTCCGTCTGTGCGTCGTGGACGTGTGAGTTGCATTTAACGTCGATAAAGTTTTGTTCACATTTCACCAGTAGGTGGTGCACTTCATACTTTATCCCGCTGCAAACGTTACAGGATGAATCATATTTCTGATTCCTGAAATGCAAACTTAAGTTGAATTAATCCGCATCCATGTGACTTGACTGGAACAAATACAAATAAAAAAAAAGACTGTTGCGAACTTTTCCGCATGATTGAATACAAGTGTAGACGGTGAGATTGATGGTGGATCGCCATCTCCACAGCGCCTGTCCGTGCGCAGGCTGCACACCACATCCCTCTGCACCCCGAGGAGGAGCGGAGAAGCAGGGCAGCGGGTCTACGACATGGCGAAAGAAGCAGCAGCTATGACGGAGGAGACGCAGTACATGATAGGCAAACATGTCGGGAAAGAAACGGAAAACGTGGAAGCCTCGGGTGACGCTAAAGAAATGCGAGCGGTCATCCTGGCAGGTTTTGGAGGGCTAAACAAACTCAGGGTGACCAAGAAGGCGATGCCCGAGCCTCAGGATGGGGAAGTGAAGATACGCGTCAAAGCATGGTAGATATACAGATCAGTGATACACGGTTCATATGCATGTTTGGGTTGTGATGTGCTCTGGCCTCCTTGATGCGTACCCCCCTCTTTACAGGATCTCTCGACAAGAATGAACGCTGAATATTTTTTGGTTTATTTCGCAGACATGAAGCCACAGGTTTTTTCTAGTGCAGGAGGTTTGCTGGCTGGAGCACGCTCACACCAACCAAACATGAAGAGCGAACTGATTGTTGCCAGCCAAGCCAGCTTTTCTTGTTTTCTTTTGGCAGATTTATTCATTTGAAATTATAATTTGTATATGATAATAATAGCTGCATTTGCAAAGTGTTGATTAAGCAGCAGTAGATTACTGCTGTCCCAATAACATATAAGCCAGTTACTTATATTGCTGATACTAATGACATAAATAGAAAAATGGGCTATCTTTAAACCTCTTAACAGCTTTTTCTAAGTGTTTGCTTTATTTGTTTAATATATGTCAGTGTAGAGACAGTTCAGATGCATGGCTTCCATTCAAATTTCTAATCAGAGGTATTTGATGTCAACAAACTGTCCTGTTTACTCTTTGTCGCAGTGGCTTAAATTTCCTGGATCTGATGGTACGTCAGGGGACTATTGATAACCCTCCGAAGCCTCCCCTTGTCCCTGGGTTTGAATGCTCTGGAATAGTAGAGTCAGTAGGTGTAAACACAACACGATTTGAGGTTAGTGTCATGAAGGATGGTAACTCTGTAATGCTGGCATGTATGAATGAATGTCGTCAGATTCTAAGCAACCAAATCTGCATCAACAACTCCAAACGTGCTATAAGCCCGACAATGATATCTCTATGTAAATCAAACCACTTAGTGCCACATGCTTGTTTCAAATTAGTGTCTGCCTGTCATCCGACTACACATGTTTCTTTCAGATAGGTGACAGAGTTATGGCCTTTGTCAATTACAATGCCTGGGCAGAAGTTGTTTGCACGCCAGTGGATTTTGTCTACAAGATGCCAGAGGAAATGACTTTTGCTGAAGCGGCTGCCTTCTCCCTGAACTTTGTGGCTGCCTATATGATGCTCTTTGAGGTTGCCAATCTGCGAGAGGGGATGTCCGTGTTGGTACACTCAGCAGGAGGTGGTGTAGTAAGTCCATTTCTTCATTGACTATTGCACAACCACAGAACAAGTTCATCCACTCTCATTGTAACTGTCTGCTTTATACCTTCAAATTAAATATGTTGCTTGTTCCATGTTGATAACTGCTGTTTCTGTCACAGCTCAGATCGCAAATTCTGACTGAATTATTCATTTAACTTGATAAATATCCTTTGGAATATTTAAAAGTTTGGAATGACTGAAATAAAGGCTTAAACAATTTAAAAAACTGTTAACTTTGATGTTATAACAAACTATTTGATTATAATTTGTACAAAGTAGATATTGTACAGCACTATATCTCAATTTCTGAATGCTTGATTCTTGTTTAAAATAAGACAAGATAATCCGTTGTAGTCCTGCAGTGGGGAAATTTCAGATTTCATGGTGTACCAGCTGTTGTCTTTGTGTGAACTTGGTATATTTGAGTTAAATCCGTGTTCTCAGACATTGATAAATTGTTGCAACTGTTTTTTCAGGGTCAAGCGGTGGCTCAGCTGTGCTCAACTGTGCCTAATGTGACCGTGTTCGGGATCGCCTCATGTTTCAAACATGCAGCCATCAAAGACTCTATGACTCACCTCTTTGACAGAAATGTTGATTATATACAAGAGGTGAAAAAGTAAGCATGAAAAGTTTGTCCGTAGTCTGTTTTTAGTTCCTCGTGGTGTATTTTCACAAGCAATAATTTATTCATGTAATAAATAATAATTTCACGGCCTCATCAGGCATATTCACTGTAGCATTTTATACGTGTGCACTATTGTGATGACGTGGACCGTACTGAGTGCAGAGGGCTGTGCAAGGAGGCAGATGTTACCTGTTGCCTTATTTGGTATTGTGGGGCTGTGGTCACCATGGCAACTCACAGCTCATCTGAGAGAGCAGCAGCATTGTGTAGGGCGGAGGTCTTCACTGGCAATGTGGGACAACGGAGCCAATTAGGGCCGAGCATTGATGCCCTACACATTCCATTCACCAGACGGCAGGCCGTCAGCCAGTTTGCACTACAAAGAAAACACCTTGGAGTGCCTGATATTTGATGTAGTGTGATGTATGTCTGCTCCTTTTATGCTGTGATGTTTAATCTTTTTTTGTAAAGCTTTTGATTATAGAGAGAACTCCAACAACATCCTTGGGGCTACTGTATGCTGTTGATTCGGTTAAGCAGGATACATGCACCATGCATGAAACATGCTGTATGATTATATTTTTAAGATTATAATATATAGGGATTCAGATTTTTTTTTCACAAGGACTGATTGTTTCATGTTTTCTGCCTACATATCAACAGTGGTAGTGGATTATTATGCCTTTCATCTCTCTGGCCCACACATTCTTCTCAGGATCAAGAGCAAAGTACAATTAAATTAGTCCTTTTACAAAAGGCAAAAACCATGGGAATCACAAGACCACCAAGCAGTTTAGCCAAACAGGTGTCCAGGGCCACAAGGCAGAGGGTAGTTGCATTTATTATAACATGCCGTTCATTCTTTTATGTCCATGCCTTTAATGACTCTCATTATGGCAAACTTCTTCGTCTGATTGATTCTGTGTGCGAGCATTACACCTTGTTGTTACACGCATGTTGCTGATGAGGAGTGATGTGGGTCTTGCAAAACAGGTTCTTCATAAGAGAACTGTAGGAGTTTTTTTTACTGTAGTCAAAAGTTAAAAAAAAAACATAGTTTTTGTTGTACTGCAACTTTTTCTCAAAGTAATATCCCCGAGATTCAATGCTCATAACTTATAAATCAATAATTGGATGAAACTGAACTGCTCTATGACTCACAGGCTGAATATAGAATTCAGATTTTCACTTTATTATTAAATGCTCACAGTCGTAAACAAGGTAATACAGCCACATCACTGTAAATGTATGAAGCTGACCTCTGATTGCACTTTATCTCAACTGAAAGCTGAAACGGTTAGTTGATCAACTGATTAGTCAAGAGACAGAAAATGAATCTGCAACCATTTAAGGGCTGCAACTCATTTTCTTTACCGAGTAATTTTCATATTAGTTGAACATAGAATGTCATAGAATAGTGAAAAGCAGTCGAACCCAAAGGATACTCCCTTTATTATTATACAATGTGAGAATGTGGAACCAGGGAATGCTTGGAAATAACTGGGGAAAGAAGCAATAGTTGCAGCTTTCATATTCAAACTAAATAATTATTTAATTAGATTATATGAAGAAAAAAATGTCAGTGAACTTTAGCTTTACTTTATTCTTAATGTTTTAGGATTTCTCCAGAGGGAGTAGACATCGTGTTGGACTGCCTGTGTGGGGACAACACAGGGAAAGGCCTGACTCTGCTGAGGCCTTTGGGAACCTACATACTCTACGGTAACAATACTTTTTTACTATACTATTTGGTACTTTCATAGTGGAAATAACTACATTTGCATTGCATTTGTGTGTTGACAAATGTTTGTTGATTTGCTTCAAGTTGATATTAGCAGTTAAAGGAATAGTTCAACATTTTGGCAACACACTTATACGCTCTCTTGACAAGGGTTATATGTTAAATATGAAGCTTGAGCCAAGAGACAGTTAGCATAGGTTAGCATAAAGACTGAAATTGGGGAAACAGTACGTCTGGTGATAACAAGACTTCAGGAAGTCATAACTCAAGGACAAGAAATAGTCTGGCACATAAAAACGGTGAATTGAAGATGTTGTTCCCTTTCGGCGGAGCTATAGCTGCTTCCTCCTGTTGGCAGTCTTTTTGCTCAGCCAAGCTAACCATGTCCTGGCTATAGTTTATTTTTTAACAGACAGATAAGTCGTATTGGTACTCTAATCAAATTCTTTGCAAAAACAAAATTCCCCACAATATCACACTATTACATAAAAGATGAGTCTTGCATTAATTTATTGTATTGGCAGCCGAACTAGGTGTGAGATAATGAAGCTCACTTGAACAAAACATACTCCATCCATTGACTGCAACTGACAAGTATTGTCCTTCACAACTACCATACTTGTCTGACTTGTTAATTACTTTAGTTTGTGTTCAGTCTCATGGATCAACTAGCAGGGAAATTCATTCATTCATTCATCAGTTCATTAGTTTTAGTTTTACTGACCATGTGCAAAGGCATGCTTTCACAGATCTAAGGGTCTGAAGGTGCCAACTGTTCCTCCCCAACCTTCACCCTTCATGCAAGGCTGCCTGTCATTGGCCAGTCACTTCTGACCAGAATTTTGCACAGCATACAACAATCCTTTTATTTTTGTTTCTTCAGGCGCGTCAAACTTGGTAACTGGGGAAACAAAGAGTTTCTTCAGCTTTGCAAAATCTGTGAGTCAGAGATGCAGTCTATTCTCAACATTTATGGGAAACAATACTACCCAATGAACATTTCATAATTTCATGGCAAAATGAATCACAAAGGAGTCACTTGGGATGAACGTGTCTCTGTGTTTTTTTCTTGTTCTTCAGTGGTGGCAGGTGGAGAAGGTGAACCCTATTAAACTATACGAGGAGAACAAAGTCATAGCAGGATTCTCACTCCTCAACCTTCTCTTCAAACACGGGAAATGTAATCTTGTGAAATCAGTTATGGACAAACTCTTGTGTCTCTATGACCAAAAGAAGATCAAGCCGGTTGTGGACTCCCTATGGGCGCTGGAGGAGGTAAGACCCTGGGGTGATCAGAGGGTGTAGGACAGTGAATGAAGTCAATGATGAGCACATTTAAAATGATCTAATCACAGTGGTTATACAAACAGAGATGCAGGGTTTAAAATTGAAGAGAATATTTCATGCAAACATCTTGGACAGCATATAATCTGTGGTTTGTTACTGTTGCTTTCTGTGGGACGTTGTTAGCGGTTCTTGCACATTCTTCCACAGATGGTGGGTAGGTTGCATCTTCCCGTTTCACAATTATTCCACACCAACACAGCCTGTCAGGCCATACTGTACGTCAATCCCTTTACTTTCTACAAACTCTTTTAACTGTGGTTCTTCAATTTCTGGGGGATCTTTGTACAGTACACCTATCCTTCACCAACATATTCTAATCACAATAGCCACTTTTCACATGGACCTCAACAAGTAGCAGTGTGACGTCTGCTTGCTTAGGTCTTGATCTTGGCTCAGGACATAACAGGTATATCCATTGCAGTCCTCGGTATCTTTGTGTCGACTGTTTGATGCAGGGTTGAGGCACTATGACAATCACTTCTGGTCCTTTTCGGTTTGAGGTGCATTTGCCGCTGAATTCGACGTGCATCACAGCACACTGCGCCTAAAGTTCAACCAGGTCAGGGCAGCATGCTCGCAATTGGAAATAATGTTTTTCAGAGCGCAGTGTTGCTGTTGTCGTGTTGTGTCTGAAAGGGCCATTACTGGTAAATTAAGTTCACAAGAACCTTTGGTGGGCCATTACCTCTTGACATCCCAGGTGTTACCCTTGCCTCAAGAAACACTCTCAGTAGACAGGAAACAGGAGGATGGTCGAAATATCGAAACCTTTCCTACATGTCTTATGTCTTGTTGGTTATTTTAGTATCTTTTAAGACATCCCTCTTTTGGTCAGATCATAAACACACACACAAAAAAAGGTTGCTACTGATCATTTTAAAGGCTCTACTCGTCCAGCTACACAGATGTGTTCACTTTTTTGCCTGATAACAGCATTTCTGAATTTGAACTGGTCATTGCAGTTTTTAACAACATTTTTTCCCCAATGAAAATTCCAATTTTGAATAAAAAGGGACAGCCCTTGTGTGGCCATGTACAGATGGTGCTTCATTGATTAGTTGCACCTGTGATGGGAGGGGCTACAACTTAATTGCTGTTATTGGTTGATGAAGCGTGGTGTCAAAATGTTATTCTGGCATAGCTCGGTGCAACTTTTTAACTGGGCATTTTTAATACTAAAAATCACGAGACATGAAAATGTGAAAATTTCACAGCAGACATTTAGACTGCCATAGCAAGAAAGGCACCAGCAATACAACATGTCTGTTCAATTTTCTCCTTGCTATCACATGTAAAAAATATCTGCAGGGAAATAGGGTGATTCAATGTTTATCCTGGGCAGGAAATATTTGTCCATAACTTTTATGAACCACAACTGTAGAGTCAAAAGGATGAAAGCCACTGTCTGCGGTCATGAGGTATATCTCCATTTCTATTCGCTCCCTATTAGTGTACTTATGGTCCCATTAAAACTTAAGCTACAGCCATTTCCTCTGCATAACGTTTTACCTAAAAGCAATTTGCCTAATTGTTCACACCAGTAACATCAGAAGGCATATAGCACATCCTTACATACCCTCTTTTCAAGTAAAAGTTTGGAATTTGTTCCACACCCAAAAATACTTCAAGAATTCAGGTAGAAGTTGAGTTATTGCAGGTAACAAGTCATTCTGAACTTTGTAGCTCCAGTCAGAGAGATAACAGGTTGATGAAACGATCTTCAGATCTTTATTTCTCATGGGAAACTGCGCCGGTACTGATTGTCTTTAAACTTTGGCAGAGTTGTTGGCTATTCACTAGAACCATTGCCCATGAAGAATCTCATTAGAGTGGAGGATCGCGTGGGATGTAGTGTCAGGGGCACAGCCTGCCTCATTTGTTCATATGCCTGGACCGAGAATTCAGAGGGCGGTAGTTTACATGTTGACCCTGGCAACAGTTGTTGTGACCAAAGCAGAATAACTGGACCACCAGCAGTTTTAGTTTGGAAAAATGTAACCTCGGAATCCCAAGGTCAATGCTATGTAGAATACTTAAAACATATAATTAAGCCTACATGCAGTATATTGCAGATATTGTTTTAAAGTATCAGGAAGGACCCATTACACCTACAATGGAAGTGAATCTTACTCCCTCTTGCTACCGAGCAGCAAAGTGCATGACAAGCCGCTGACCTGTTTTTGCTCCTGGCTTAATTTGGCTATTTCTTTTAGCAAGGAATGCTTGTGACACAATGGCATCCAGACAAAGAGGTGCATTCAGTTGTCTGTTTGTGTGGACTGTAGTGAGAAAGCAAGATATGGCATCCTGATTAATCTTTTGTGATGTGTGATTTCTTTTAAATCTCAGCAACAAGTGAGTCAGACAAGCTTTAATGAGGAGCATTGGAGTTTTGTTGTTTACAAGTTTTGACCTGCAGGTGTTTGTTGGAAGTATGGATTGATGTTGGACACGGTTGAGAAAATGTCGCAGTAAATTCTTGCACACGTAGACTCCACCACGATGTGGCCATTGGGGTGCTGGCAGATGGCACCGATGGAAGATTGAAGCTTTAAAGCTGTGGTGTGTCGTTGAGTTGGAGAAAATCTGGGAAATGATTGCACCTGCTCCACAACTCCCATTCCACCACCGTGCAGCTCGAAGCAATCAGACTGCAGATGATTAACAATATGGACCGAAGCGCTGATTTTCTTAAGCAGCACTTTCTTAAGCAGATTGTCAACTGGTTTGAGCTTTTAAAGATATCTAAATAATTTGTTTTTGCAGGATGTGACTCACTTTAACATTATGAGACGTAATTTATTTCTTATTAGAGCCCACGTTGGGTGGCGCCCTAAAGCTGGTTAATCAAATCTTACACGCTTATATTGTCCCCGCAATCATGAAGCTGTGTACTTGTGTGCTTCATATAAACCTTCTTCATTGTGACGTCAATGGATGGTTCAGGATGAGTCAGCATCATTTAGTTTATTAAGGCCATTCACTTTTATCACAGAGCAAGTTTAGGTTATGGCTGCTCTGAGGAAGTGGTTTTGTGTCTGTAATGACAAATGGTTGGATACGTGACTTTGTGTGGATTCAGATGACAAAAGAGTTTTTTCAGCAGGTGCTTTCAAATGTCTTTCCAGCGTTGCAACGAGCTTCCGGTTGGAGAGCTTTTATTGTTCTTGTCATTCACCAATTTTATCAGCAGAAATACAAAGTCTTTTGACACCCTTGTTACTCAAACTCTTAAAAATGTAACTTTGTTGTACTGGTTGCTTTGTGCTTTTCTATAAAAATGACTTGGACTTAGACGCACCAGTATAATACTGTTTAAAAACAAGAACTTCTCTGATAGTATAAAATAGTCGATATTTGATGAGATTTCATTTGTGAAATCACAGTCGATGTGTGTATGTTGTATTTCACCAGTTCTGCTTGTTGAAAGTGAGTTATTGTTGTGTTTTATTTTCAGGTAAAAGAGGCCATGCAGAGAATTCATGACAGAGGCAACATAGGAAAACTCATTCTGGATGTTGAGAAGTCTCCTACCCCTCTGGTAACATTTTAAATGTTTTTAATGTTGTGGTTTTTTTCTTCAAATAAATTGTTGGAATTAATAGACGGGGCTTTTGAGCTCTTGATCTAAAGTGCAGATCTATAAAGATAAATAATTGTCACACCGATTTATGCAACAGCACTTTACATCTTTTACAGTAAAAGTGGCTGATAAATTGATTCCAAAGTAACGTGAATGAAAGTATTATATGACATCAGTGGTTGAGGGCACATGACTTACAGGCAAAAGAGAAAAAGGGAAGATGGCAATCAATTGGTAGATATAAAATTATGTACAACACAAACCATTTTTGCGGAGTTACAATAACTTATAGAAGATTTAAAAAAATAGTAGTCCCTTGTTCCCTTATTTATTTAGAGATAATTTTTTAAGAACATCTGAGGTGAAAATGCTTCTCAGAAACACTATAACATCGGATTTTCTGATCTATGTGCTTTGTTACATTTGACATTTCTGATGCCTGCAGCTAATTGTCAGGTCATAAGGAGGTAGTGAGTAGGACTCCCTCTTGTTTTACAGCCGTCGCTTCCATAGTGATACATCACATCAAACCTAGAAACACTATTAGACGTTGAGCCATGTTCGTATTGAAAGTATAGACCTTGTATAACGCTTTTATTAGCATTAGAGGACACATTTAAATATTTACCGTACCACTTGATGAACAAATCCCATGTGTTCACCGCTATGTTCTCTGTATATGTTGCTCAGTAGACAGTTAATGACGGCTGATTAACATTTCACCACTAGATGGCCAGCGACAGCACAGAGACCAGTGAGGCGGGAGAGGAAGAGGAGGAGCCAGAGGGAGACAACGACAGCAAGGAGCGAATGCCCTTCATCCACTGAACAGGTCTAGAGGCTGCAGAGGCTGCACAGATTCACCAGGGGAACACAACCACACACACATGTTGTGCAGTATGTATGTATGTATGTATGTATGCATGCATGCATGCATGTGCTGTATGCATGTATTCATGTATGCATGAATGGATGTATGTACAGTATATGTTTGTGCCTCTTGTCTGTTACCTATTGTTTGTCAGGTGATTGGTCAAGCAAACGTTTTGGGTAAATGTTTTTCACCCAGGCAACAGGTGCAAGTGCCATTCTAAATGTAGTATTATATTGTTTACGGTATTATGAAGTCATGTCATGCGAGCCAATAATGTAATTGTGTTAATTTCACTATTAATTGCATCTGCCAACTGTTAATTGACTGAATAAGCATTAAAAGCTGCTGACTTGCTATATCACTTTAAGATTATTACCCTTAAAAAACGATTTACTAATGTACACAAGGGTTGTTTACTATAACAAGCTTAACATGTCTTAACATTTCACAATATAATGTTATTTGGTTCTCAATAGCTGTAAAAAAAAAAAATGAAAGCAAACGATTGACATAAGTTTGAGCAAGGTGTGAGCCACGGAAGGGTCAAGAGGTTTGTGTTTAGATATTTGCACAATATTTAATTCTTAGGGGCCAACCTTGTATGTCATTGGATCCCCAGTGCCTTCAACATCAACAACACATGAGCGTTTAATACTTGAAATGCTTTTCTTGTGTAAAGTTTGCATTGAACAAACCAACAAAATAGGTATTTTTAACTGGAATACGAAAACAGATTAATGACCTATTAAAAGCTCTTCCTCGTCTGATCATATTATTTGTAATTAGGTTAATATACGGTTCCACCAGATCTCTGTAGTAAGTTATTGTTGTTTCCCTTCTGTACACTCAGAACTTTGACTAAAATACATTATATATGACACCATACAGTGGTACATTTATGAACAGGTCACAAACATTTATAAAAATATACTGTATGTAAATACAAGAAAACATGAGATGAATCAGTGAATTCAGAATTTTCTTAGGGGGGTTCATGAAGTGGTCAGACTGTTTGTGGAGCCTTTGCTTTGCTGGTCTGATCAAAGTTGTTTACTTGCTGGTGCCTCACAACAAAGTGCCATACGACTCCAACATAACATTTATTTTTACAATGAGCTGGTGTCTCAAGGCCGGGAGGTTTAGGTCTGAGCAACGCTGTGTGTTACTTTATTTAAGTCTGATGCCCTCTGCTTTACTCCACATCTGCATGTTGTTAATGAAATGTAAGAGAAGAACGACTGACAAAGATCAAATGTTCACACTCACATGTTTTAAATGACTGGTCTGTTTCTATTTTTAATTCATCCAAGTAAAAACTAACTATTGTTTTCACTACTTCTTGGGCCTTGCTTATTCAATGTATTTTATATTGGCTAGTCATCTGAAATATTTATTACTTTACTTGAATTCTTAAAAAACAGAAACCAGAGTACAATGACACTTAATCATGCCATTTAAAGAAATTAAAATAAAGGATCAACGTAGTCACACCAAAACCATATATAGATACATGCTGAAGAGACCGTATGGGTGTAGACTAGTGATGATTTGAGTCATTTTAGAGGTTGATTTCTAGACTTGGAAGTAAGGATAATGACGTGTAGACACTGTGGAAATAATTGTAATTTTGATGCCTTTAATGTCAGGTCTGCTGTGTGTGTGTGTGTGTGTGAGAGAGAGAGAGAGTGAGTGAGTGAGTGCATGTTTTTAAGTGTATGTATATTATTTGAAGTGTTTAGTACTGTAGTTTGTTCACAAAATCTCTTATAAACTCTGGTTAACCTGTGGTCGTATTTATTTTTGTCACATTTTCTGTTTTGTACTTTGAGTACAGCTCTGTTTACTTGAATAAATGTATCTGCAGAGTATGCCGGGATTGGGGTTTTGGTTTAGTTCAATGTTTTCATTTATTTCACATTTATTTCACATTTTCGATTCATATCGTTCCTTGCCTTTATTTAATGTTGTCTTTCTTCTCCTTTAATATATTATTGAAATAATATATGCATTTATTTCTAGCTTCTACCTGGACTTGATTAGAAGTTGAGATGTTAAAATGTTTTTTTGGTTGATAGTATGCTTCACAACATAGACTATGGTACTAATAAACTGCACATTCTGCACAATCCCTCCGTTTGGCGCCAGGTGGCACCAAAGTCAGGGATTTTTAAAATGATCTGTAGACAGTGGTTTAATGTTTCTGTGACACTGAGGGACTACGTGTCTCAAAGGAGAAAAATAAGAAGCATGCTGCTGTCGAATAATTAACGACATGTTCTAGCAGTACTCCATTGTACAACGGTTAACCTTTGCAAAGATGTTACCAGGTAGTCAGTAAAGCCAGATCCAGTGTATGTGCTGTTGCCAGAACTGCTGCAAGTTTTATTTGTAGATCTATGTAATTGGCATCTTAATCATTATTATTATTATTATTATTATTATTGATTAAACCAGAACTATTGGACATGTTTCTCATCCTGTCTGCCTCGGGGTGGAAAATATAGATTGCATTGGAATAGCATACAATAATTTGTTGTACATCTTTTTTTAAGTGCAATCTAAACCAACAACTTGGACTCGATACTGTGTGATGGGTCCAAACATGTTACATACAGTGCCTTTCCACATCCATTTACAGCTACTGTGTGTCACATCAAACACAATAAATAATGCTATTTTAAAGCATTTTTACGTGCATGTTTAGAGGACTATCTTGACATACATGTAGTATTGCAATTAATAAAAGTATCAGAGTTTTCGATTAACAACCTTATTTGCTTCGAATACATAATAATTATTAGTAGTATTTAATGGGGGAGGGGCTAGTGCTTAGAAGTGTACAATTTAAAGACAGCAAAATGGGAAAAATTCTTGAGCTAGTTTTGAGAGTTGTATTGCTATACTAAGCCTGTTTGCCCAAAGGTTTTTTCTTATTAAGCTCCCCCCCTGCCATCTGTGTACATCTCACTCTAAAAATAGCTTTGCACCGAGCAGGGAGCTGCATTTCCTGTGGTTTATTCAAAGTTTTATTTTGAGAGATTATACAACTGCAAGTCTGTGTGATTGGAATATTTAAAAACATCTAGAGTGTATAGGTAGCAGCACAGTTAAATATGTTTTAATTTACTGAAAGTTGTAAATTACCTTTAGTGTGTACCACTCAATGTATACATGGATCTTATATTTCACAGGTGATATAATTTGACAGTTTTAAGGTTATATTAGGTGCAAGGTTATTTCTCACGTGTTAAAAAGGGATTTAGCGTGTCCAAAACTGACATGGAACAGGGATGGGACGATCAACACTCAAAGCAGTCAATGAATTTCCAGTTTGTTTGTGAAATGAAAGGGGAAACTGCTTAGTGCACCTTGTCCCAAGAAAATATTTATCAAAAGCCAGACACAAGGAAATCCTTATTTGCCACTCCACCCTTATACCTCTCTCACTGCCTCCTGATGTTTGGACAAAAACATTTGGAGCCAATGCAGGGAGAGTACCCAGAAAGGCACACAGAGGGGCCAGTATATATATTGAGCTGCCTGCAGTCGTTTTGGTTTCTTTCACAGCAGTACAAGGTGTGCCACTGTGTGCTGTCACTGTCGGATCCACTGGCCTCAGAAATGGCACATCTGGCCCTCACTGTCCTCCTCGTTCTTTGCTTCTCCTTGCTCCACTGCAGCTCCAGCGGTCCGTCTCGCACCAGGAAGGCTGTGTCATCCCGTCAGTCTGGAGGTAACTAAATATACACACAGTTCTTGAATAACATGCTTGCCACCAATGCTCATCTGACCTGTTGCTCTGGCCTCTTCATGGAGATGCAGCTGCAGAAGAAGATGAAGTGAAGACCCAGCTTGAGAGGTTGTGGCAGGAGGTGAACTCACTGAAGGAGATGCAGGCGTTGCAGACAGGTACCGCCCACTACCGCTCACTACATTCATAAAGATTAAAGACAGAAGGGATGACAGTAATAGATTAGATTCATAAGCATTACTGCACTCCAGTATGTTTGTAAGTAAATAAGAAATAAATTATGGGACAATGGTTGGTAAGGATATCGTTATGATTTTAGGTTGCAGTATGTTATGGTGCTTTTTGCTCACTGTTAATTGTTATTTAAGCCAATGAGCCGCTATGAAAGTGTGGACTTAATAGATTGTGAACTTCTTAGTGTGCTGAGTCAACAGCAGAGAGCAGCAACACTCTTATGAGCCATTACTTTATATACTAAAAGGTTGAATTGCAGAAGGGAATAATGTGAGCGACACACACATTATATGGAACATTAAAAACATGAAAATGATTGTGTATTTTAGTTTTTGTCTCTTTTTTAATACTTTTAGTTGATCATATGAAAATACGATAAGTATTTATTTATTGTTGTTTATTATTTTGATTATTTTCTTTTCTTGGCTAAGTAATTATTGACTATTCCGACCGAACTATCTAGGTTAATGACTGGCTGCAAGAATTGCTACAAATTCTGTTGGAGAAAAAGTGGGATCAAAAAAATACAATAATACAAAAGATTAAATTACAATAAAGTGCTTTGTGTTTTCAGTCTGTCTCCGTGGCATCAAAGCTTACAGGAAGTGTTATCTCACAATTGAGGAAACAAAACATTACCATGAAGCAAATGAAGACTGCATTGCACAAGGAGGAACTCTTGCAACGCCACGGGACATGATGGAAAACAACGAACTAAGAGACTATGCAAAGAGGAGTGCTCCTGGATCCAAGGACTTCTGGATCGGTGTTGCAGACATAGTGAAAGAAGGCCAGTATGTTGATGTCAACAGCCTGCCAGTCAGCTACTTCAACTGGGACCGCTCCAAGAAGCAGCCCACAGGAACGAAGAGGGAGAGCTGTGTTGCACTTTCAGTAGTTGCACAAGGAAAGTGGTACGATGAGGTGTGTCGCAGCCTCAAAAAGTACATCTGTGAATATGTTATTCCCTAAAGGAGACAAATAGGTTGTTGACAACTTGATGATCATTCATGCAGGTCATTCATTCTAAATGTTTTGTCAAATCTCTGCTCATTCATAATGGAAACATGACTTGTATTATGAAATATGTTTTATTCCAATAAGTCTCTGTGGTTATAAACTAATTAGCTTTAATACACAATTAACTGTTATCATTAGATAATCAGGTGAAAGGTGATTTATGTTACATCTGACTACTTCATAATGTCTTAAATCCTCAGGAGATGACCAAACCGCATGAATACATTCTGGATAAAGTTAAATAAACAAGAATGTAAACTTGTTGTTTTGATCCAACTATTTCATTTTGCACTTGCTTTTTCTTCTTCTTTTCTGCTTAAGTCTAATGTATTCATCATCAGTTAACAAAAGACTGATCAATTGCCTAATAGTAAAACTGGGTTTTTAGGGGGGGGGGGTCATTGAGGGTGTGGGGTGCCTGGTAAGTAATAGATGTGCTCTATGCGTTTGGTAGCTTTTTTTTTCTACAGCAGTGCATCACATGCTTTCACATTCACTGCAGATTCTGTGCATGCAACCATTGACCATGCCAATCATTCTCACTATTGCTCTTTCATACATACATACATACATACATACATACACACATACATACATATATATATATATATATATATATATATATATATATATATATATATATATATATATATATATATATATATAGAATCCATCACAAAATAATTAAGGTTGACAAAAACATCATGTAGAGATTGGGAAGATATTGTTTGACAATAACTACTGATTGATTATAAAATGCACTCTATTTAATCATCAAAAACTGCTGTGATCTGTGTGGATCAAAAACAATACAACACACACACACACACCCCCCGACGTCACCCTGGCCGCACACATCACGCACGCTTGTCTGGATGGAATGTGACGCCAAAGCTCCCTGAGTGGAGTCTCGCGGAGTAAAACACCGGCCATCTTTCTCTATGTATAGCAGGGCACTTTGTGTTCGGGTAGTAGAACCGTGTTGCGATCACTTTAAAACGCCTACAACTTTTAGCAAGTTTAATTTTACTATCCAAGTATCACAACTTACTCCAAACGGGACACAAACGATGTTTGCGTTTCTCGCTGTGAAGTTCAGTCGCTGACACCCTCGTCCGGATAGATACTTGTCCAAACTGTCGCACGAATGGAAATGGTGCCTAACGAGGAGAACCAGTTTGTGCCCAAAGAGGTGAGGTGATCGAGAACCCTGCCCGTGTTGAGTACCCGACCTCCGGACGTTAGCTGTCAACCTGATAGACCTCGGTCATTCATGACGGCGACACTTTAGCACCACTTTGGGGTGTTGGACGTTGTTGCATCACGTCGAGGCTAACTCCGCTAACAGCAGCCGTTAGCCAAACACGACTCGGCCTGTCGTGACGCGGAGAACAGCGCTAAGCTAACAGCAGTTAGCGGCTAGTTTATAGCTCAAACTAAGTGAGTTTAGGACGGCAGCTAAAGCTTTAGCGTGGTATCATTGGGTTACCTTTATGATCATCGAGAACACACGAGTGGTTCAATTGTTGCGGTTGACATTGGATTCTCCCCAAAATTGAGCCGACATTAGCGCAGCTCGTGGAGTAAAGCCGTGAGCTCGTTAGGTGAATGGCATCTTTGGCTCCAGATAATCTAGTCGCTCCATGTTTTTGAAGTTGCTAAACACGCATGCAAATATATCCGTCGCTCCACCGGACTGCCAAAGCAACGCTGACTATTAGTTGACATAAACGTCACTCTGATTCAGTCTTCGAGTGTGCAGATTGTTTACATTATAACTTGTAGCCTCGCTGTTAACGTTAGCATAACATTAGCTCGTGAAATGAGCAAGCTAACGCTAATGTTAGCGGATCTGACTGGCGGCGATGCAGCTGCGTGTCACACAACAGTGACGTTCATGTTGTTTGGGTGTCCCTAATGTTCCTATTGTGACGTCCTTGATCAAGTTACTTGGCTTGTTTGTCTCGGTGGTTAGCTTCGTACGGTATGATGAAACCATAGTCTCTTAAGCTACGATGGTGCTACGTTCTCATGCTTTCCATCCATGTAGAACATGAAGGGCTGTAGCTTCTGTCAGCTTCATTCATGTTTACCAGATGGTGTAATGGTTGCTGACATGTTTGCGCAGGAACAGTGTGATTTTTAAACCTAAAAACGTCCGACAGGATAACGTTACTATTGGCATGGCAGTCATATTCACAGGGCTCTCAAGTTTTTAAGACAGGTAAGAGTGACATATCCTCCTCTAGCTTTATTTTCATTGGTTGCTGGATTACATTTCACCCAGATACAACAGATACGTTTTTCTGATTGGCTATTCGTGTATCCCATTTCTTTTTTTTTTTTGATTGGCACGGAATTCGGGGGAGACGTGCTTGATTCCTCCATGGTGAGGGCAGCGCGACCAGGTCATGTTTGTGCGCTGCGGCACATTAAATAGCCTAGAGTTTTTTTTCAGCGTGAGAAATACGATGTGTGGCGGGAGGGCGTGATTTAAGACCGAAATGCGTGACAGTCACGCTCAATGCGTGACACTTGAGAGCCCTGTATTCATGTGTTGTGTTGTTCTCACCTAGCTTAGGTTGCATCTATTGGGTTGCTACACGTTATCTGTTGTCCCTAGATGGAGGTTTTTATATGACTGCATCTACGTCAGAGGCAGGGTCATACGTCAAGCTTAGGACGTCACTCGTTGATGTGGCTGGTGGGACAATTAGGTTTGATCCGTACACTGAACACTTATTCAATTTCAGTATGTTTCATAGTAATCGTGTAGTCTTTAGTTATACACTTACTCATTGATTATGGATATAATCTAATTAAATTCTGCAGTAAAAGTATTGTTTTACATAAAGAAGAAGAAAATGGGTTCAGGTTGTGTGGAGGAAATAGGTTTAATTACTTAGAATTTTTCTCAAATCACAGTTGACTGGTAGAACAATGTTAAGATAGTGAAAAGTAGAGTTATGTCCTTTAGTCTACATTAGTATCTAAATATTTCATTTTGAGGTACATACATACATACATACAAATTGTGTATGCAAGGTGAAGCCCCATTGTTTTTTACATTTAACTGTCACACAGACTGGGGTGAAGCCTATTCTTGGAGCTTTAACAGCAATTTGCCTGTAGTTAATTGTTTTTTCTTAACAAGATAATTAAATCAGCTGATCATTTACATGCATCAGACTATCCTTTCGTTTTGTAGACATGCTGGTAGGACAGGAAAATAAAACCTAGAGAAATGGCACCTCCAGTACTTTAGTTTCGTTACTGAAATCGATGGCCAGTTACATTTAATTATCTTATGTTGTGGAAGAAAACATGATCTCAAGTGTAGGTCATTTAAGCTGCAGTTTTGTGTTTGAAGTTGGAAGGCAGCGGCGGTGTGATGTTCTGGGATACCAGAGATCACCCGGTGCTCTCTGTTGATGCCATGGGCCCAATTAAATGAAATACTTGTGACGGACGAGATACACACTCACACATGAATGGCTTTGTGTTTGTGATGGAATTAAAATGATGTTGAACAAATATTAGCATATGCTCTGGCATAACAAGAACACCATATCAATCATTTTGGATTTAGAATGCATCTTGACTTCTGCTATACATAAAATTTCACTGCCAGGCTGCCAATGGTCTCTAAACAAATCAGCAATTTGAGGTCGCTAATTTATTTAGTTTAGCCAGGTAAAAAAAATACAAAGATTTAACAGAACATTCTGTACTGACATTCAAATGTGCATTATCAACTTTGTTGCCTCTTTTGTCTTTTTCACTGCTGTCAACGGGGAGTGCAACTACAGATTTACCAGCCACTGTCACCACCAAAACCATTTTTGGGATATTGTAGTTGATCCAAATGGTGTCTGGTTACTTGCCAAAGTAATGTTCTATCAACGATCCATTGAATAAGACTATTGGCTATTGTTCACTTCCTCGCATCTCTGCTCTGTTTTAAGGTTTTCTGTGTGTACCATGTGCAGTCGTTACATTACATTGTATTTATAGGATTTTATAGTTAGTGACATTTTACACCATTGTAGCCTGCCATTATTTTTGTGCCATTTAGAATGAGTTACAGCTGTAAATAAATACTGCTGGTGCTTTGCAGTACCTGTGGCTTTATGTCAGCAGCTTGTGATTATATCCACGGTAAAAATAACTTTTAATCTCATAATACACTTGTAGTATTATTACTTGTATTGTCATCAGCCAAGAGGTTGATTTGCCAGATAAACAATACTAGGTATGAGCCTGCAAGCCTGAAATTTAGACTGAAGTTTTACCACATACGTCATTGTTGTTTGTTTTAAGTTGTGTTCCACTCAAACTATCTCCATTGTATCATTAGGGTGTGTTTTGGAGTTGCAGACAAAGTATTTTTGATGAGATCAAGAGGATTTCTCAGGTAGCCTTGCCTTGTGTTTGGTATGGGAGAGAGACAATGCATGGCGTTAATAGATGCATGAAGCAGCACCTTAATGATATTCTTCTTCAGGAGTCGGCTTTGCAAAAAACTGCTTTATCAAACATAAAAGACATGCAATAATACAATGATAATACAAGACAAATACCCATATCAACACGTTACAATTTTATCATTGTTTAGTAATTTTATGAACCAAACATTGTTTCGTTAATCATCAATTCCTGAGGATAAGGAAGCTGGCCCTGCATCATCTTCGCATGCTTAGTACATTAGCACTTAAGTACATTTTTCTTCCGGTTTTATCTCCTTTTGTTTTCCGTCTGCAGATCATTTCAGTCTAAATAACAGTAACCGTACATAAACCAAAAAGAAAATAAACTATGGGGGTTGTTCAGATGACAAAATTACTTGCTGGGTCTTGAAACAATGTGTGTGTTATACAGTAAAATGAAGCATGTGTCAGTCAGCTATTGCATGGATTTCGTTGTTGTTTTTGCGATCGATTGTGGACAGTTTGGGAGAAATTTGATAACCTGTCCAGGTTTTTATGTTTTGAAAATGTGTAAGGAAAGATCAGTGACTAGGCTTGTCCAGTCAAATGTAGGTTTCCTGCTGACGTGCCAGTGAATGCTATCTATCTATCTATCTATCTATCTATCTATCTATCTATCTATCTATCTATCTATCTATCTATCTATCTATCTCAATCAATCATGATTTGTACAGCCGACTTGATAAGGGATCCTTCTTAAGCAAATTCCTTTCAAGCCGTTACTAGTTGTTTTTAGTTTTCTAGAACTGTAGCTTAACTTGTACCAAGTAAAGTTACATTTACTAACTGTAACGGTGACAGCCCCCATCCCATCACCATTACCAACCCCTCTCCTACACTAACACCGTGTGTGTGTGTGTGTGTGTGTGTGTGTGTGTGTGTGTGTGTGTGTGTGTGTGTGTGTGACAATAAAGTTGAATCTGAACCAAGTAGGACATATTTGTACTGAGGCGTGACATGAGAATGAGATGGTGTTTTTCTTTTCTGCACTGGTGTGTTTCTAACTGACATTTGTTGCACAGCCTTACTAACCATTTATTCCAACACTTAACTTTTCACCAGTACATGGTGCTTACTCACAAAATACAGAATGAGAATTTAGCCAATACAACATGCTGATGTTTTTCTCCGTTCTTTTTGATTTACAGATCCAGAATGCAGCCGAGGAGCCCAGAGTGCTGTGTATCATACAGGACATCACCAGTGCAAAGACGATCAATGAGAGGCTGACCCTCAACCTGCCGGCTTCCACCACCCTCTCCAAACTCTATGAAGACGTTGCCCACAAAGCGAGATATGTGAAAGCCACTTTTGACCTTGTTTGGGGAAATACACCGGACATGGTAAGGAAATGAATTAACCCAGACAGTGACTTTTATGGTGATGAGGTGGTTCCCTTTAACACTGATCTGAAGGCTTTAGCCTTTGTCTTTATCTTTTTACCTGTTTTCGTATATTGTACACCCTTCTGTCTGCTTCTCTCTAAAGTCGCTGTTTTTAAAAAATTAGATCATATTTCTGCAGGTAGGGCAGTAAGGGATAGTGTTGGCTCCATGATATCTCTGCCAGCTCTATGGCGTAACTGCATCGAAGGGTCAGTTGGCCTAAAAATAATTAATACATTTTTAAGTTATTGTTTTGGTTGACGTAGTTGAGTTTAGGTTAAGTAAAGTACAAGTGAACTCTAGTGAGATTGATTACATTATTTATATTTGCAGTTGCTGTTCACTTATTCTCCGCTCAAAATAAGTTTACGTCAAGATTTATTGCCCCGGCCACTTCGACATTGGGAAGGCTATCCCCAAACCATGACTTTAATCAAGCTGATGGTGGTAGAGATATGGTTTCAGTGTTCACACATCAGTTTGCCATACTATTGTTCTTTGCTACGAAGAAGACAAAGTGTGTAAGAACAGTGTTTTAATCACCCGAGTTGGAAGCAATCTGTTGCTGTAGTGATGCGAGGGTCAGATTGTAATATCGTCAATCCCTCGAGCCGTTAAAAGAGCTAATCCGCACCACCAAACCCGGGAAAATATCAACTACCTAAATCACTGACTTGATACATTAGAGTGGATAGTAGGTGAGCACAATTGTCAGGACTGAGGACCATGTGTCTGTGCGATTCTGTGTGCGTGTCTGTGTCTGTCTGACTGAGAGGTGTAGAGATGGACTATTTGCACACAATGTTTCTGTAAATTATTGATAACTAATACACAGCCACCACTGTCTAACTCTACAAATAGTGTAATACTTATAATAATCGTGTAGCCTTATCTTTAAGTGCAAGTGGACAGAAATACCCGAATTAAACAGAATTAATACAAAATTGTTAATTTAGAATTTAAAGGTCAACGTTATTAATGAAGCTTCCAACTATTTGGTACACCCCTACTACTTCCTTCTCTTAAATGAGCACAAGCTAATCCTGCTGTTGACTCAGGGCAAAGCCCAGGTGCTGTGTCTGTTGTTATGTCACTGAGTAGGTCAGTGGATTAAGCTACTGTATGTTTCCACTGCAGCACTTTACTTGTTGTCCTTAGCTCGCCTGGGAGAAAGACACTATTGCATATAAGCTTTGCTCACATGTTGGCTTCAAGCTACTTTCATCATATGCGTCAACACAGAGAATTTGCTGATGAAAATGAGTTCAGTGGAGATTTCAGTTTTCTCGTGAGTTCCTCCAGTTTGTCGACCTTGTTTTCAATGTTTTGTTGCTGTTTTCTGCATTTTCAAAGGATTGTTGTGTTCATGTGATTTTTGTTTTTACTGTTCCTCACTCTAGGCACCACTGGACCACAGCAGTGAGATGTCCCTCTCAGATTCTAGTTTTGAGCCTGGCGGTAAGAAGAATTTCCTCCAGCTCACAGACAAAGATGGCGAGCAGCCCCAGATTGCATCGGTAATGTGTTTTTTTCTCTACAGTCAGATTGTTTTTGGAAACTAAGGACATTTAATAAAAATGTATCTCTCTGTGTGTTTGTGTGCAGGATGAGTCGGGAACAGCAGACAGCGGTGGACTAGATGACAGTTCCCAAGAGCGGTTTATAGGGCCCCTGCCAAGAGACAGCACTACCAGCTGCAGTGGTGACTACAACAGTCCATCTTACTCTTACTCGTCCATCCTCAACAAATCGGAAACAGGTGAGGTTTTGTTACCAGCTGAATGTGTGACCTTACTCCTTTGTATACAACCCCAACGGTCCACTTACTTTTTTGTCTCTCCCTCCCCCCTCACCACTGTAGGTTACGTGGGCTTGGTCAACCAAGCTATGACCTGCTATTTGAACAGTCTTCTACAAACGCTGTTCATGACCCCGGAGTTCAGAAATGCACTCTACAAGTAAGAAACTACGCTCATAGAAATCTTTATGAAGTTTTACTTGCGAAGTACTACTTCTAAAAAATGTTGATAACTTCTGTCCAACTTCAGCTGGGAGTTTGAGGAGACTGAAGAGGATCCCGTCACCAGTATACCACACCAGTTGCAAAGGCTGTTTGTTCTGCTGCAGAATAGTAAGAAGCGGGCAATCGAGACCACTGATGTGACTCGGAGCTTCGGCTGGGACAGCAGCGAGGGTGAGTGTTTGCACACTCTTGTGACTACACTCACATGGCTTGTCTGCGCGCTTGTGTGAAATGAGAAACCATGTGCCTCTGTATCTGTACATTCAATTACTCTTTTTGTGCGCTTGTCTTTTAGCTTGGCAGCAGCATGATGTCCAGGAGCTGTGCAGGGTCATGTTTGATGCCCTGGAGCAAAAGTGGAAGCAGACAGAGCAGGTGGGAGAAAGCTAAATGTTTTTCCGAAAGATTAATTCTAAATTAATAAAATCCCTCCCCCACCCCACAATTAAAACAAAAGGCCTTTAGAACTTTTGGAGATCACGTGTTTTTACAGCAGCTGGTATGCGAGGCTCCTGAAATTCCAGAAAAACAATTTAAACCACTCTGAAGTGTAAATGTAAAAGTGTCAGTATAAATGTTATATTTATATTCATCTATAGTGGTGATTGAGAAACACACAAATCAAATGATGAGGAAATAAAATATTGTATTTTAATTTATAACAAAAACATTATTAGTTTTATTCATGTATTATAAACTGCTTAAAGCTAGCGTTAGGAAGTTGAACAGGTCATCACTATTTATTCAAGGTTCTCGCCAAAAACTACATTTAAGATTTAGGATTACATTAGAACAAATCACAACTTTATAGTTTATTGTTATAATTTAACCATATAGTTCATCGCTGCATACTCATTTGTTTACTGAACAGGGCCTAAATGCATCCTAATGTGACTGAATGAAACCTGCTGTTGTTACCGGTGCTGCCAGCGTTCCTAGCTCTCCTGCTGATTGCAATACAAATTTGTTCTTCACAATTTGGCATTCTGAAGGATCGACTAGAAAGCATTAGTTCTGATATCTTGCTCGCATATTGTTACTGAATATGGTCTGATAACGATCGGCAGTAAAACTTTATTTTCACTATGATGGTTAAGCTGTTCATCCTTAAACTCTGTGGCATACGGTGTTTTAATAAGCACTTCCTGTAAACCTATCATCGCCTGGCTTACTTAGTCTTAGATGTGATAAAATGTTTTTTTTTTCGAAAACAACATGGCTTCCTTTTGCTATGGGAAAAAAACATTGAAAGTTGTTTTTGATCTAGTTAATGTATCTATTTGTAATCCATCCAACAGTTTGGGATGACAAGTAGTGTCACACAGCAGTATTTGCACACTCATGCCTCCTTTTAGTGAGAGAATGTAGCAGGATGAGAACATTTTGCAAACAAATGCTGTATTGTTAGCAATAAATGGCTTAGAAGGCCTGACTGTCATGCTTGCATATCCTCAGGCTGACCTGATCAACCAGCTGTACCAGGGGAAACTGAAGGATTATGTCCGTTGTCTGGAGTGTGGCTATGAGAGCTGGAGGATTGATACTTACCTGGACATTCCTCTTGTGATCAGACCCTTCGGAGCCAGCCAGGCCTATGGCAGTGTGGTGTGTGGTCTCTTCTTTTAAACATTTAACACATTGGTCGCAAAGACTCAAGCAGCACTCATTCCCTCTTTGGGATTTACAATTGCATCAAGGCTGCCTTTGATTCAGTACTTGCAGCTCATTTTCATACAGTTTATGTCAATTAAGTACTTTTGGCCTGCATCTAAATGGACCTGAAATTATTTTTCTGCCACAGGAAGAGGCTTTGCATGCATTCATCCAACCAGAAACTCTGGATGGGGCCAACCAGTACTTCTGTGAACGCTGCAAAAAGAAATGTGACGCCCGAAAGGTGAGCACACGGAAATGTGACATGGGACTCGTGTTCAGTGAAGAAGTTGTTGACCTGTCTTCTTTGATAAACGCTTCTCTTCACAGGGCCTGAGATTTCTGCACTTCCCCTACCTGCTGACTCTACAGCTGAAGCGGTTTGACTTTGACTACACCACTATGCATCGCATCAAGCTGAATGACCGCATGACTTTCCCTGAGGAGCTTGACATGAGTCCATTCATCGATGTGGAAGATGAGGTGAGAGAGGAAATGGCTGCACTTGCTTCCATCACTATTTCTGATTTACATCAGATTAATACATCACTTGCTCACTTGCTACGTTTGGATAAAGAAATATGTAAAGCCCCCCACTTTCATTTGTTTTTTTTTCATCATCAATTAATCTCCTCGATTATTGTTTTTGAAATGGCCTCCTCTCTAGAAATCGCCTCAGACAGAGAGCTGCACTGACAGCGGAGCAGAGAATGAAGGCAGTTGCCACAGCGACCAGATGAGCAATGATTTTTCCACCGATGATTGTGTGGATGAAGGCATCTGCTTGGACAGCACCGGCAGCACAGAGAAGGTTTTGAAGCCAAAGGTACTGATTGTGGATGCTCACTATAGATAGTGTTGATTGTTGTTAATATTATTTGTTACTTAACTTTGATTCAATTCAATTTATTTTTATAGCCCAAAATCATAAATTTGCTTCAGAAGGTTTTACAATCTGTACAGCACACGACAGCCTCTGTACCAGAACCCTCGCTCGGAACTGGAAAAACTTGCTTTGTGTGAAGTGCATATAACTACGGGTGTCCTGATCAAGCTTTTAGGCCGTGATCGGGTCCTTTCCATTTTGGGTATCTGCATATACCGAGTCCGATCCAATACTTATATTTACCTGAATGTAATTTTATATGATATGGCACATTGAAACAGGCATAGCCTTCTAAATTTGGCCCACTTTTCTTTTCTGAGCTATTTGATTCAAATACTGAACATTCTGATTTTAAATACTATAAAGTTGATTGCTTTATGTTGAAAGGATATTGATGAAAGCTTAACTGGGAGAATTTGTTGCGATCAGCCTAAAGATAAAACCTTTTTCAGACATTTTTTTCCCTGTGCAAGATAAATAAAATGTCTTCATCAGTGTTCAGTCAGTGTTGCTTTAATGATGTGACTCTAGCTCTGCAAATATAGCATATCTTGACCTTATATCTTGCCATTGCAACTGCAGTTTCATTGGTTGATGTCCCTGTTGTCAACATTAGTTGCGTGGATGTTGCAGAATACACCTTGGTTGTTGCTTTTTATATGAACAACTAGATGTTCTGTCTCTTCTCAGAGCTTGCCGACCTTTGAGCTGTTCTCCGTCATGGTCCATTCTGGGAGCGCTGCAGGTGGTCACTACTACGCCTGCATCAAATCCTTCAGTGATGGCCAGTGGTACAGCTTCAACGATCAGCACGTTAGCAAGGTCAGCCTTCCCCTTGAGTGGCTTGTTCTGTCCTCCTACAGCTTAAACGTCAGTCAGAATGACTCGGCAGAGAGATGTATCTGTGTTAGGTAGTTAGTACTAAATTAAGCAAACAATCCTAATCATCATAACATTGGTAGTGTCCGGTCAATCATTTAGTAAGTTTATGTATATATCTGTGGAGCAGATCACCCAAGAGGATATCAGGAAGACACACGGGGGGGCCTCAGGGAGCAGAGGCTATTATTCCAGTGCCTTTGCAAGGTGAGTTGTCCCTCATGTAGCACTCCACATGCTTGGGGAATACAATAATAATAAACTTGGCCTGTTTATTTAGCTGAGTTCCAAAGGAAAGTCAAGAGGGTTGTTTATTGTTCTTTCATGTTTTAGTTTTTTTAACAAGTAGATCATTTATTTGTATTTGTATCTGTATTGTCTCCATATATTCCAAAACATTAATTAACAAGTTATCTTTTTTTCTCATCAGCTCAACAAATGCATATATGCTGATTTATAGATTGAAGGATCCCTCAAAGAATGCAAGTAAGAAATGAAATATGCTATGGGTAATGCCAAAATGACTTGTGCCTTTTATGGTTGTTGATCTATTGTTCTGTAATGTGCACCACACCTGTAGAAACCACACCACTCCATCTCTTCAATGTAGCAGGCTTATGCAGATATTTTTAATATTTTGAAACATAATCTCACTCTCTCGATTACTAGGGTTGCCTTGGATGTAAAGGTCATAGAATTAGTACGCAGTTTCAATGTGAACCCTGTCTGTCCTGTCTACAGATTATTTAACTGCAGAAGAATACCCAGAGCACATAAAGAGTTTGGTTCTGAAGGAGAAAGAGTCCGAAGAGCAAGAAAAGCGACAGCGGGAGATTGAACGCAACACTTGCAAGGTAGATTGGTTCAAGGTCTATTGTTTTGCTTCGGAATGAGGATCAGTTGACGAGTTGCCTCTCTTGTAAAACAACTTTAACTATTATTGCTCTCTTGTGTTTTACCTCCAGATAAAGCTTTTCTGCATGCATCCTGTAAAGATGATGACAGAGAGCAAGCTGGAAGTACACAAGGACAAAACTCTTAAAGAAGCAACAGAAATGGCCTACAAGGTTTGTTGGTTCATGATTTGTCTTCACCGTCTGATTTTCCAGCAACATAACTAATCAGTGTAATACTTTTCAGCAGCTGACCTTTGATTGATACAACTGTATGTTCTGTACCTCAGATGATGGAGCTGGAGGGAATAGTGTCTCTGGACTGCTGCCGCTTGGTAAAGTACGATGAGTTCCACGAGTACCTGGAACGCTCTTATGAAGGTGAGGAGGACACACCGATGGGTCTGCTGCTGGGAGGAATCAAGTCCTCGTATATGTTCGACCTCCTGCTCGAGACCCGCAAACCAGAGCAAGTGTTCCAGCCTTACAAACCTGGAGGTCAGTGGCCTGCTACTGTTGAGTCATACTCATCTTGTGTCACATAGTGTGGTACTTAGTGCAACACAAGTATTTGTGAGTAATTACTTCTGCTCTATTGTCTCATAAATCCCATGATTCATGATTATGTAGACTCTCTACATTATGCAGACCAACTCTGATAGTTAGCAGTTAATTGACTGTACACCAATGATGGATGTAGATTGTCAGAATACAAAGCAAATTAATGTAATAGCTGTATGTCTGTGGGTGTGTTGCTGATTCCTTTCAGAGGTGATGGTGAAGGTTCATGTTGTGAATCTGAAGAGTGAGACCACCGCCACTCCAATCAGTGTTCGGGCGTACTTGAACCAGACGATCACTGAATTCAAACAGCTTATTGCAAAGGTGTCCTACTCTCCTCCGTTCCTTCCCTGCATCATCTCTTTCTTCCACAAGTCTTTATCTTAAACATCAAAACGGATCCTTGTGAAATACAATTAGTACATTAGCTGTGAGAATGCGAGCTCAGTCCTTCAGATGTCAGCCTTAGGGGCCGATCACACCAAACGCGACTCCATTGTTTTCCTGTGGTCCTTTTTTAAATGCCGCGCTTCGTGTTTTTCTAGCGTTTTTTTAAGTTAAAATATTCTCAACTTTTAAACGCAAGACGCGGAGTCGCACAGCTCATCAATGTCCCCCGGTTGTGGACGCAGGCCCGCTCCACAGGCGCACCGGGCTGTTTTGCGATTGTGTTTTTTGAAGCGGCTGCACTTAGTTGCATCTGGTGTGATCGGCCCCTTATGTGTGCGTTTCTTCCTAGGCGACAGGGCTTTCTGCAGAAACTATGCGCGTCGTCCTGGAGCGCTGCTATAATGACCTGCGGCTCCTGTATGTTCCCAACAAGACGCTGAAAGCTGAGGGGTTCTTCAGGAGTAACAAGGTCCCCACATTTTCTCACTTTTGTCCTTCCACGTGTTGCCATGGTGTTGTTAGTTTTATATCAGAAAATCTACTTGGACACTTCTAAACAAGGTTAAGCTTGAATTTGATCTGTTTCTCATTTTGCTTTTCATCAGGTTTTTGTAGAGAGCTCCGACTCGACCGATCATCAGGTTGCTTTCACTGAATCCCTTTTGTGGAAACTGTTGGATCGTCACGGGAATACGATCCGGCTCTTGGTCTTACTCCCTGAGCAGTCTCCTGGTACCTTGGCCATCAGGACTCTTTGCCAAAAAGTAGCAGGTGACTCTGATGGGCCCTTTGAGGGATCAAAGGATAACAGGACATCTGTAGAGTCAATCCTCAAGGAGAGCACAGAAAAGTTAAAGAATCTGTCTCTGCAGCAGCAGGGCTCCAGCACCAGTGACAGTCAGAAAAGCTCTGACGCCAGCGACTTTGAACATATCGAATCCCCGTCCCAAGAGGCTGACTCAAACTCTTCGCTCTGTGTGACTGCAGACAACAGAGAGTTAGAGAACCGGATCACGGCCACAGCTGGGGGCAGCAGCGGCGCCTCCTCTGACCCCGAGAACCAATTTGCCTGTGAGGAGCGCTCGGACTCTGAGGTGAACAATGACCGCAGCACCAGCTCAGTGGACAGCGATATCCTGAGCTCCAGCCACAGCAGTGACACACTGTGCAATGCAGACAGCACACCCATACAGCTGGCCAACGGCTTGGACTCGCACAGCATCACAAGTAGCCGTCGCTCCAAAGCCCATGAGGGCAAAAAAGAGACCTGGGACACTGCTGAGGAAGACTCTGGAACAGACAGCGAGTATGATGACAATGGGAAGAGCAAGGCAGAACAGCATTACCTGTACTTTAGAGCAGAGCCTTGTTCTCAAGATGACTCCTCATCGGATGCACAAAAATGTATGAACCTTCTATTAATGATGCAGTTTAAAGGATTAATCATTCTTAAGTCGGATAAACTAGTTTAAATGATCAGAGCCTGGCATAATGACTAGTTTTGTGCAGAACGAGATTGTATTTGCATTGACAGCAATGTGCAAAGTGAAATCTGTTCATAAGTGTTTCTTTCCTCAAGGGGGCATGAAATGTGACCGACTGTTTAATTGTTGTTTATTCTGATCTGATCCAGGTTTAGTGGTTCATGTGGACAAGAGAATAACCTTAGCAGCATTTAAACTGAAACTTGAGCCCTACGTGGGAGTCACCACCACACAGTTCAAGGTGTTTCGTGTTTATGCCAACAACCAGGAGTTTGAGAGCGTACGGCTCAATGAAACGCTCTCATCATTCTCCGATGATAACAAGGTCAGAAGCAGTTTCAGAACTGATTTGTCGGTTAGAGACCAAAATTGTGCCAATACTTGACTTGTACATTTTATTGCTTCCCATAGATAACTATTCGATTAGGAAGAGCACTGAAAAAGGGTGAATACAGAGTGAAAGTGTATCAACTACTAGTGAATGAACCAGAGGTAAGAACTGTCACATGCTCCAGAAGATTGTTGCCGAATGACCTGACTAAGTCGCAGAACATTGTAGTCACAAATATTGACAATGTGTCCATGTTGTGTTTCCCAGCCCTGCAAGTTCCTTGTGGATACGGTGTTTGCCAAGGGCATGACTGTCAGACAGTCTAAAGAGGAGCTGCTCCCTCAGTTGAAAGAGCATTGCAAGCTTGACCTCAGCATTGACAGGTGAGACTTTGTTACTACACATTGTTTAACGAAACATGAAAAGGTCTAGGTGTTTATCAACTGTGTGTGTGTGTGTGTGTGTGTGTGTGTGTGTGTGTGTGTGTGTGTGTGTGTGTGTGTGTGTGTGTGTGTGTGTGTGTGTGTGTGTTTAGTATTCGTCTCAGGAAAAAGACGTGGAAGAACCCAGGCACGGTGTTTCTGGACTATCATGTCTATGAAGAAGACATCAGCATCTCCTCCAACTGGGAAGTTTTCCTGGAAGTTCTCAATGGTAACACTCATTCTGCTGTTTCTTTCAAACTAGTTACAATGTGTTATTTTATAATAAATACAAAATTTGTGCCATGTAACTAAGCCACTTTTTCACTTTGAGACTTGAGGAAATGTCACAAAGATGAAATTATTACTTGATTATAATTCTTGTCGGAAACCCAGAACATGAAGTTGGGAGTGGATAAAAATTAGTACCAGAGAGCAGAGAAACGTGTTCTTTCTCCAGATAAAATAATAATGTACTTGCTCTGGTATATTGGTACATGGTATATGGTCTGCTATGATCTGTTTCGCAGAACCGGAGAAGATGAAGTCCATGTCGCAGCTG
Source organism: Taurulus bubalis (assembly GCF_910589615.1). Lineage (NCBI taxonomy): Eukaryota > Metazoa > Chordata > Actinopteri > Perciformes > Cottidae > Taurulus > Taurulus bubalis. The sequence continues at coordinate 14,242,726 of NC_136592.1, read as the reverse complement.
GCTATCCTGACCCGGAGATGGAGCCCCACTACAATGAAGCTGGGGCCCTTCCAGGAAGTTATTCTGGAGAGCAGCAGTGTAGAAGAACTCAAGGAGAAGGTATGTCTGTGTAGTCTTTTCACTGTTTGTTTCATAATGTATTCTTATCAAAGGTTAAATTTTTTACCTTCTGTCATCTGGGTCAACTAACAATGAACACCAAAATGCAGGAAACACAGCACAGATAAATACACAAAGCTATGTTTGATAATATTGTTGAAATCAATTGCTTGATCAACAAATGGTCATCCGCCTTGTTTTTTTTTTCCTCCGTTTGCAGCTTAGTGAAATGAGCAATATTCCTCTCGAAAACCTGGAGTTTGCAAAGGTATGTGAGATGCAGTGCTTCACACAGGACACATCATTTTTCTTCTAATGTTTCTTTAATCTCCCATCTTCTAAACTGTTGACTGAGAATCCATCTGTCTGTTCTGTGCAGGGTCGGGGAACATTTCCTTGTGATATTTCTGTGTTGGAGATCCATCAGGATCTGGAGTGGAACCCTAAGGTGTCGACTCTTAACGTGTGGCCTCTGTACATCTGTGACGACGGAGCTGTGGTATTCTACAGGTAAAATAATTACAGTCCACCTTCAAGTACCATTTGATGTTTCTTTTCCAGTCCACAGACACAATATGGTGTCAATCAGTAATAACTTACTAGATTTGAGTTGTGAGCACACGTTGCTTAACCATTACCTGGTGACTTGAGACAGGCGGTCACTTGAGATTAACGTTACTGTGGCGTTTGTGCAGGGACAGCACAGAGGAGCCTATGGAGCTGTCGGACGAGGAGCGCAGTGAGCTGATGAAGAAGGAGAGCAGTCGTCTGCTTAAGACTGGACACCGTGTCAGCTACTCGCCACGCAAGGAGAAGGCCCTCAAGATTTACCTTGACGGAGGCCCTCCCAAGGACTCAGTGCAGGACTGAGGCACTGAGCACCGCTCCTCGTTATCTGGATCGTTTGGCTGCAACCAGGCTACGGGTCTCAGTCTGAGTGTCGGGCCTGATAGTGACTTGAACATCAAGCAAAGGTGTGAGACTGACGTGCTCTCATCCTCCACTCTGAGCCCCAGGACTGGCTCAGAAACCCTATTGTGCACTATAGTGTATTGTACTGTGAAGTTTAAAGGGAAGTACAAAAGCTATTGAATACAGAAAAAAGAATCAAATACTGTAAAGACAAATCAATTGAACGTAAAAGCTCCAAAGATGGATGCAGAGATATTAGGACCGTGAAACTGGGCTAGAAAGCATCCATTCTGTCTATTAAAGTCTGCCGTCTCCTTTCACGTCGGCCTCTTTCACTCTCACTGCATTTCTCATCCTGTTTCAGGAATAGTGTTGATTCTGATTCACTGGTGACCATCTTGTAAGTCCATATGCTTGCACTCCATGAGCACTGCTCTATTGTAGACATAATTCTCATCATACATTGCTTAACTTCCTTTTAAATAGTTTAAAACCATCAGCACACACAACCAAGAACTTCTTATCCAGCCTTCCTCAGTCTCTCCTCTTCTGGCCAGGCTGAACTCACTCTCTCAGTGACTTTGACAACTTCATTCACAAGATTTGTTTCATCCAAAAAGCAACAATTAAGAACTTTCCGCTCCTTTTAATAGCCAGAGTAATGTGCTGATATGAGTTGTCCTTACTGCTACTCTTCATGCTTTATAGGAGCTTTACCTTCGTTACATCACTTCCACTAGATTTAATGATACATGGATATTGGTGGTCCTGTAATACAAAGTACAATGCAACAAAACCCAAGTAGACTATGTTAAGAATCTCCTTGTTTTGTGTTTGTTTGTTGTAGATTATTATTTCTGTGTGTGTGTCGTACGGAGCTCTCGCTGGGGTTTTGGCGCTTCTACCTGCTACTGCTTGACATACGGACACCAGAGGGTGTAGAAAGCCCAATGGACTCGTCAGTCTTCCCGGGAAACTGGTTCAAAGACTGAGTCTCAGCATCCCGGCCCCTCTGGGATCCTGATGCTGCCACCAGCTATTCACTGTAGGAATGCCAATATCTTTTTTGTTGTTGTTTTATTTCTTTGAAATTTAAATCGTCTGTGAAAATAGTAAAAGATGATTTTAGAAATTAATTAAAATGCTTTTTTTTTCTTCATAACTGCAGTTTTGTGTCACTGTAAATTAAAATGGCTTAATTTAACTCACAAATCCTACGCACCTTTTTGAGAAAAAGGGGTTTTGGTGTTTGAAAAACATTTATTTTTCCAATGGTAGGAGTTGTACAAGCTGCATGTCAGGTTTTAAGTGCTTAAGAACAGTGCAGAGATTATATTTGGCAGTTGTATGTAAGATAACATCCAGCACAAGCTATATTAACACATACACCTGGTATTGGTTTTATTCATATGCTGCTGGCGTTTTGAAATAAGTCGCATTACTGTACATGGAAGACGGAGCATATACAAACATGGGATTTTGGGGACCAATGACATGTTTGGGACCACAGAGGTGTGCAAGTTAAGATGGCGATGCAGCTGTTGAATCCACAATAGTTCCTTGACTAGTTTAAAAATTGCCCTTGAATTAAAGGTACACTATATCATTTATAGTCATTTTGTTTAATTTTCAAACGAGCTCCAAATCTTATGATGTATAATCAACAGAATAATTTAAAGTTCAATTAGTTTCGTGGAATAAACAGTTTTGTCTTAAAATACAAAATTAGACATTTGAGATTAAGTGATGCAGAATTAAGTACATGAATAAAAGAAAAAACAATACATACAAATAATATCGATCAAATAAATCGCAACATGGCACGTTGGACAGTGTTTCATCTTGCCGTGCAAATAACGTCATCGAAATGATGTGACATAAAACTGGTCTTGGCAAAAAAATACAGTACTTTGCTGGTATCGAGAAAAAACAGCTTTGTTATCAACTATTATAGGATGTCGGAGCAGCAAGAATTCAATTAGCTTTCTAGATGGCAACATGACCAAGTGTTGTAATCATTAGTAGCAGGTATTTATATGTTAACGGAATTCTCTCATGGTAGTGTTTCCTGTGGATGAATACAGGTGCAATGTTGAGGGGAGTGTTAAAAGTGATGCTGTTTAATTAATGATGCAGTACATTAAGCATGACTGTATCTGCTTTCTTTTTTCTTCCTGGTGCATAGTATTGCTGTGGGACTGCAAAGTAGGTGGTCACTTTGTTCTATTTGGGTTTTACTTTATTAGGATGATGCAGTGCTGCTACTCAGTGTGGTATCAGCTGATGATCTGTGGGATACAGGTGACAAGTTTGAACAGGGAGTAGTCAACAGATATTTAGTGTTTCAGTTAATTGTATGGCTGGAATTAGCACTAGATAAGGGTTAGAGATGCAGTATATAGTATCATAGTGTTTAGTAACACAGGACTTTGCAAATATAGTGTTTCCTGTTTTTTTACAAGTTACTTTTATAACTACATTTTCACCTCAGGTCTCAATATGCCAAATAAAATAAAATGTATTCTCATTTTTCCATGCTGTGTAGCTTTATCTCTTTGGATTAAATAGACAAACAGAAAGTGCTATTGTTCTTTGCAACAAAGCTATGGAGTCAGTGGAGATCCCTGTTGTTTACAAGGCAATGTATACAAAATCAAGCTGCGTCTAGATTATGTAGTCTATCTCTGAGTATAGACTGTCCGTCAGGTCCTCTTCACTCGAGTCCTCTCCCTTAAGGCACATGGACCCTCGCCTGTCAAAAAGCAGAGCACAGCAGGGTAGTATTGGGGATTAAAGTTAGTAAATTACATTATTTGCTTTGAAATGTACTCTCCTCACCCCAGGTGCTGGCAATGGAGATCTCCTGCACAGGGGCAATGCTTCCTGGGTCCCTCGTCCTGGATGTCCCAGGACAAGAGCTCCAACAGATGGTTGGAGGCACCAAAGCAGCGCTCGCGCTCAATGGGCTTGGCCGAGCAGACGGGGAAGAGCAGGGCTGAACACACAAACATACAGACATATTTTGCGAGAGAATGTAGAGAATCAATAAGCTCCAGCATCCTGGTCACTGAACTATGTGTTGTACTGTACCTTTATGGAAGAGACAGCAGAGGTCTGGGCTGCAGTCAGTCTGGTGTTGACAAGTGCTGCCGGCCTCTCCTTTTGTTGCATTCAGACTGCACTGACCCCAAACACACAGCTGTTCACTACAGCACTCATTATCCTTCGTGCAGGACTGAAATAATTGAAAAATAGGTTTTAATTTAATTAAAAAACACATCAGCAAAGCCATCTTTTCAGAAGATATCTTTCATCTATAGCAAAGTACGTTTGTAACACAGTCATACACACAGGTGCATTAATGACATTAATTATTCTCTAAGTGTGAAGTCTACCAACGTTTTTTGTTGTTAAATATAAATGAGATCAGCAGGTCAACTGGTCTCTGATAGTGGTGAGACAAGTTTCTGTTCATGCACACCCATATGAATTGTTCATTATGGGATATGGGCAACGGTGTTCTGGTTATTTCCATGCAGAGTATCCCAGCACGGCGCTTTTGACGAGACACAGATGCTGTCCTCTGTGTTTGTATTATCCATTTACAGTGTTCCCCTTATTTGGCAGACTGCCAGTATCTTTATCCCTTTGCATTGCTTTATACTCTGCCAAACAGAGACCAGTTCATCCAATGAAGACACTACAGAATCAGCAGTAATAAAATAAAGGAGTCTTAAATAAAGACAATGGGTGAGTCTCTAGAATGGAAGACTCTCATTACTAATGTTCATTTTGTTCTGGGTGTCCTTTGAGAGAGAGAGAGAGAGAGAGAGAGAGAGAGAGAGAGAGAGAGAGAGAGAGAGAGAGAGAGAGAGAGAGAGAGAGAGAGAGAGAGAGAGAGAGAGAGAGAGAGAGAGAGAGAGAGAGAGAGAGAGAGAGAGAGAGAGCAGTGGGAAAAGATGGGCTCTTATTTAACCTTGACACGTGCTGTTCTTTCATGTGAAGCTCATAGGACAGAGTGTTCACAAACAACACACTCCGGTTACACTTGTGGACACACTGCAATGCAGTTGAAGTGAAACCCCAGCTGGCCGGTAGTGACAGTTTGGGTATATGTATTTGACAGCAACAGCATTATAGAGAAAACTGACCAAAATAGTGCAGGCAGACATATAAAAGGGGTCGGGTTCACTCACCATATCCATTGCTTTGCAAGGCAGACACTTAGAGTTGCTTGTGTCGTAAAGGCAATAACTTCCCTTCACACAGTCCCCATCACTGATGCACCCCTAAAGACAACAAAAAGGAAGGATTACATCTCAGAACTTCATTTTTGTGTCAAAACAAATCTGGTTATCATGCAAAATAAGAATTACATTGTTTATGTTTAAAGAAGTGAGTTTCTGATGGCCTATTTACACATTTGTTTAGTAAAATATGTCAAGCAAATAAATCAGTGTTTGAAATGTCTGGCCCCCCATCTGCATATCATGTGACCTGACAGTGAATTTAAACCCCAAAGTAGAAAAAGCACAACAACTCTGGATTCAACACATATTTATGTCACAGTATTTTGGGGGGGAAATTAAACTAAATACAGTTTTAGATTGCATCAGCTTTTTTTTTGCAGATAATTAGCCAGGCAGAACATCTGCCACATATTCATGAAGAAATAGGCTTCTCCTCCAGTTTTAACTCCTGTAACTGGGACAGACTCTTGTACCAGAGACGACATGTAAACAGCTATTGACTTTCTTTAATGTGTCTAACAGGACAAAGTATATTCAAAATACAAAGTGACAAAAATTATCACAGATTAACAATATACCAAAAAAAGTATGATTCAACATGTATAATTTTGACAAGACAATTAAGGTAAATGTTTAATCTGATGTATTCATATAATCTAAACCATATAAAAGACATTATCAGAGAATGCTCTTTGATTTTTATAAAACTACATTGTGAATAACAATGTTTCTAAGTCTGTTTCTAAATCTGTGTTGCAGAAGTTTAATCCTGAAGGTGTATTCCAGTTACAAGCAGCCGAAGCACACTTCATCACTTATTTATCAACAACATTGTACAGTCATCATTTTTGATCAACCAGCCGCATTTAGCATTTCTTTAAACTTTGATTTCAAACATAGTGCAGCCCACAAGAAATAATTAGAGCTGAATGAAAATCCAAAGGCACCACACACACACACACACACACACACACACACACACACACACACACACACACACACACACACACACACATTATGCCAAGTCAGTGGCTGGAATGCTCCTGCCAGATATTATTACGTAATCTAAAGGCCTTTCCATGTGGAGAAATTCAAACTGAGCAGTCAGAGGTCATGAAAAATACAAGAATTCTGCTTCAAGATTGATGGATTCTTTCTGTCCTGTATTGAATAACATTATGTAAACAGAATAAACTTACTTGCTCAATATTGTTCCCCAGGTCACTAGAGTGGACAGATGTGGTAATGTTGTTTGTCTCCTGTGTGAAGGTAGGACATACCGGTATGTTAAATTTCATTCTCAAAGGGAAACAAAAACTGCCTCACTGTTCATTAACTCACCGGTTCTACTGAGGTGTGGACATATTCATTATCAATAACTTTATCAGAAGCAGTTTCATTGTGATGACTTGGAGGAAGGTTATTGGCATGAGGGCTGAGACTGACACTCTCGTTGTTCCTCTAGAAGAATTGGAGAGATTATTAGAGACAGATGTCAGTTAAGAGATGCATTAAGAAGTCACTCCCATATTCTAGCTCCTTCCACTGAAGCCTCCACATTTTAAAAAAAAAATATTTCTCACCAGATATATAACTATTTTAGTCTCATTAAACGAGCATCATAATACCAGCAAACCACCAAAGGGTAGTTTTCTGAAGTGAGCAGATAAATACTGCCATCTCATGTAAAAAAGCTGGATGTCTGCCTACTTGGTGAAACGCATCCTCGGGCTTCTGCTGCGGATCCTCTGGCAGCTGCTCCACTTCTACAAAGCGGTCCAGCTCCGTTTGTCCCCGAGCGGAATCATCCTCAGGGATGTGACTGAAGTCCGAGTGCACTATCTCAGGGAGGATGCCATGGCAGACCGCCGTGAGAGCCAAAACTAGCAGGGCGACCCGCGTCATGCTGCTGCTGCTGCTGCTGCTGCTGCTGCACTGTGAGGGTGTGGCGGTGATGCTGAGCAGCTGATGCGTCTCCTCACCGAGGGATCGTCACCTCAAACACGGTCATCTCCATAACATAATCTCCATAGCAGGTATAAACTCACGTTAGCTGGTTTTAAGATAATGAAAGAAACAAACCAACTCGTTTCTGAATGTCTCGTATAGGTGTTCGATCAGCTTGACGTGGACCATAACTTGCGTCTAATACATAGTGCATATTTATTTGATATTTAGTTATTTTATTCACAAGTAGTATTGTTTACTTATTCTAGTTGTTTGCTTATTTAGGTTATATAATAGGATAGCTTTTCACTTGAGTTTTCAAGTTGAGTTTAGTTATTATTATTTGGTTGTTTATTTGTGTATTAATTGGGTAACGCTGTGGGCACCTGGGGTTATATGTAGGAGTTAGCAGGTACAGGACCAGCATGCACCTGGGTAGGCCTGTGGTTGTTTATTTGCACAGGAGAGGCAGCTTTAGAAGCTCCTTTTTTCTTTTTTTTATTTAAATAAATTATCAGAAAAACGGAATCCTGTATGAACAATGCATTTTTTTGGCGTCAGTGGGCCTTTGATTTACGTTTGTTTTCTTTAATTTATTAGACAAATGGCCACTACACATAGTTCTGGTCAAGTTTAACAAAAACAAACGTAGCTTAGCAGTTGGCTAAACACCATATGATTAATTAACAAGACAAAACTAATACATGAGCGACGATGCACGATGTCGTTTCCTGCGGCCAGTGTCCATGATGTGAGTGCGCTATTAAACGCCTTTTGCTAACGTTAGCTAACTTTGTAGCTAATGACAGTATTGACCATATCGAGACATTTCAAATGATTACTTTTTACGTTATGCTATCTCTACAAGTCAGTGCATAGGTGTGTCATAATGCAATATGAGCTATATGCTACATAACTGAAACAACTGTGTACTAACTGTGTTAATTGTGGGCAGTTTTTAAGGGAACAACTTTCAGACACGTGAATAGTCCACATGAAAAACATGTACCGTTGCAGGTTCAAACACGTGTCCTGTCTCTATTGTATTGTAATGGAGCAGGACAGGTGGGATAAATGAAACCACAACAATTTGCACGGCCACTTAAGGTAAGTGTGAAAAAATACGTTTCTTTTTGTGGGTGAAATTATCCATTTAACCAGTCTGGTAAATGTATAGATTCGCAATCTGGCCTCAAGATGGCGCCATTCGCTTTCCTAGTAGATCTGACCGGGTCACGGACTAACCTAACGCTGTACGGCTTTGTTCGCTCCATGGTTTTGTTCATGTTCTGTGTAGACTGTAGTTTATGCTGACACGTTGTAAATGTATAATGTGTTGACTGACTGCGGTCCGGGGACGTATGGCGCCCAGATGGCCATGCGCTAAATGAGGAACCACACCTGAAAAGCCATGCAGTGTAGGCTTTGTATCAGAAGTTTAGTTTTCCTCCTGATATGAGTTATCTGCGTATTTTGGAGCTATATCAGTTAAGCTTTTTGCACATACTTTTTTTTGGTATCTAAGTATGTAATGATTTTGGCCTAGATTGCATTTCTATCCAGTTTCGTAGAGTTGCAGTCCGACCACATTTGATTCAACCTCATAAAACCAAACCTGAATGAGCAGTCATTTATTCGCAGGCGGCGGGTGGCCGCTTAGGGAGTGAACTTTGTCTTTGATGTGACAAAGCCTGGATCCTCTGGACTAAACAGCAGCCACAGTAGCTGCCTGCTTTGGGATGTGTCCGATTCTGCAGCCCCGCCCTCAAACACTGGACACAGCTGCACCGAGAAACTGCTGCCTGTCAGCCTGACTGAGGACCGACAAACTTCACACACCAGTCCGTATTTGAAGTCACTGGAGGGAAGAAGAGTTTGGATTGGGTTGAGTGATGAGGTTAGTTCTTTTGTTTACTCCTCGTAGTTTGTGTGTCTTTCCTAATCAAGTGGGTGCTGTGAGAGTGGGACAACTGACAGAAGTGCCGGTTTCCTTCTTTGAAAATAGGACCTGTATTCCAGCAGTAAGTTTGACAAGGGCTCGAGTATAACAGCCAGGCAAGGTTGTATTAAAAGTTATGGCACAGGGGCTCTATCTAATCCAAGTAGCCCATGGTTCACTGAACTAACACTGGCCATTCGCCTATATTAGTATCAATCAGGGAATGGATGTTGAGATAATGCTGAATTGTTGCACTGTCATTTGGCTCAAATCAAGGTGTCATTCTTTCAATTGAGTTTGGAGTTTTATGAACATGTGCTGAATATTGTGTTTTGTTGTGAATGTTGTCAGAGGAGTCAGGCAGCCAGGATGTTTGTCTCTACTCTCCGTTAACAAAAAGATGATCTCCACCTGGGTTTTTGTTATTCTAATGTTTGTACCAGAAATCACCTTTTTAGGTATAAATCACTTTTGAGTGGCTGCGTAACTCTTTTTCAAACATGCCTGTAGGCAAACCCATTTTCAAAAATGGGCTTCCAGGTGTTCTATATGTTCAAAGACAGTAGAACGAGTAGAACCAGGTACATCCAGGTTACAATCAGCCTAATTTTTTAATTTTTTTTCTGTTTTTGTAATCCCACCATTAAGTATAAGCAGTCTGCCAAGCTACTAGCTAGCTATTGAACTCTGCTGTGAGTTGATTTTTTTTTCCAGCCTTTCTTAAGGCTGACTCCACCTGCTCAGCAGCTTCCAGACTGTCAGTAGCCCTCGACCTGTCTTTCGGATGTAATGCCACAAACTGCATGTTTAAAAAAGGTGTGGTGTTGACAGGCTGTACTGTTACTGAATGAAGTTCAGTGAGTGACATAAACTGCTATTGTTAATGTTTTCTAGTCTGACTACAGGTTTGCATAACCTTTGATTAAAAAATGACCAGATTCAAATTTGGAGCAATGAGCATAAAAGCTTCTCCCTCCTCCACATTTCAACATCCTGCATGGACAGGCAGTCTGGTATGATTCATGTGTCTTGCAAGATGATGCATGATTTGTTCAGCAACATTTTTAAGGAGGGTAGAAAGAGTCATACAAACAGTGGTAGCTCTCCTTCCCACTGCTGTGTGAGCCATCATTTCCTGTGTGCTTTACGGCCGTTGAATACTCCACATACCTTCTCCGTCAAACATAGGATCCAAACTTTATTAGAGTCACTTCGCCAGTGAACATGCTAACATCTAAACAGTGTTCATACACATAGCATTTGACGGTCCATGTGATTTATGCTCCCGGTGATTAACAACCTCTTTGTGCATCAACATTCAACAGCAACCATTATTCTCCTCTTGCTGGAATTTCCCTCTCAGTAAACTTTATTTGAGTCATTCTCGTGCTATGATATAAATATATGGAAAGACACTGTAAACAGTGTATTGCTCAATAAGATAAGTAGTCCTTTGGCGAATGCTTTATCAAACACTCTTGTGTTTTTGCCAAATAGCTGCAAGATTTATATTGTCAACATGCTCATTGATTACAAATACTGTTACCTTTGAGCCAAGAGAACATAAAACCATCTGGAGATCACACGCTCTATAATGTCCTGGACTTCACAGTGAGAAACCGGTTTAGCAAACCACTGACACTGACCTGTGAAGTAATTTGCTTTCTAAATATCGTTGACATTCATACAAACTTCCACATTTTTTTAAACGGTCCTTTGACTGTTGGCAAAATGTCCGAAAAACAACAACCACTGAGCATGATAGGCTTCAACACTGCTTCAGTAGCTTACAACTGCATATTCCTGTGTCGGCCTTTCATTTTTAGTTTGTAATTACCAGTTTTATTGAAGTTTAAAATTGTAGATTAAACAGCGTTGCACAAAGTGCCTCCAATCGCCCAGCCAAGCAAAGGCCTACATTATGATGACGCTTATGGAAAACCTAACCATGATGTTTACAACTTCATCTTTTACATATCATGACTGTAGATAAGTCAGCAAAATCAATTCCGACTCTCAGTCCTGCAAGATTAGCGTACAATTGTGTGTTACATACAGTATGCACGACTCACATGTGAGATCTCTGGGGTTTAATGTTTGCTTCAGTCTTTAAGCTGCTCTTATTGTCACATTATAAGACAATGGCTTCTTGCACACAGGTAAACATTAATATGAACAAATGTAAGACATTATTTAGACTCTTAACATCTTAGTTTTAGAAACAGCAAGTATTATATTATTATAAGTGCAGAGATCAAGCAATCAAATGGATAAATCAACAATTGAAAGCCCTCGTGAATGAATTTGTAAATACATCAGTAATACAGACATGTGAGGACGTCATGCTGTGGATAAAAACAATGTAACTGTGACGCAGCCCGATAAACTAACTGAGTGGAAGCTTGTGCTCATTATTGCCAGGGAGGTGTTGTAAACTTTCTCCTTCCTCTCTGCAATACGTTTCCTTCCTTGTTCCACAGCATAAAAACGGATACATGCGTCCAGACATCAGCCACACAAAAGAGATATAGGAACTCCCAGAGATAGGTGGGGCATGTTGTTCTTTGGAGCCTGCTCGGCATGATTTCTGCTTTGGTAAAGCTTCTGCTACATTTCAAGATATGAGGGGATATTTAACAACTAACCCAATCGCACATTTAACAACGCAGCCACTGAAGGAGACTTTGCTGTGGTAAATTCACCCCAGGATATCGTTAACCCATTCCATCTGGTCATGGACAGCAGCACACTGAAAAGGGTTTTAAACGTATCTTAGTCATGCTTTCAAGTCACAGAGGTGGAATTCTACAGAGGCAGCTCTCATCCGAGCTTTCATCTGGACAGGAAACCAGACACACTCCGCAGGAAGAGTTTCAATGGGAGGTGTCTCGGGGAGCTTTTTTAAATGTAAAATAAGGCATCGTGTCTCTTTTTCCGTGCATCACCATGATTCAGTTTAACTACAAAAACACTCCTGGTGTTACAGAAAGTCAATCGTGTCCAATGTAATATTTAGTTGTGTGAGAAGCCTTAGTCTGTGTGGCTACCAGACAGCCCCTGCTTGTGTAACATCAGTGAACCCATGACTGGTATTGATTTGAACTTTGAACAGTTTTGTTTTCATCTGAAGTAGTCTTGTTTAGAGGATCTGGTTCTGTTGATATCTTTTCATGTCATGTGCTGTTCTGCAACACGATGCTTGTCTATTCTCAGCCTGGCTCGACTGATTGTTGGCTTACAGAATTTGCTATTCCTGCTCAGCAGTAATCCCGCCATCTGAACCTTCACGGTGCCCCTGTGAGATGAACGAATGAATGACGCCCACTGATCTTTGACCCTCAGTGCCAGTCAGTTTGCAGCCAGTCTTCGCCTTATATTTACTCCATCTTTGGCTCTTTGGAGGATCCAAGTTCTCTAGTTTGTAAAGTTCTGATGGATATGTAAATCTGTTTTCCTCGGCCGCTTTATTTTAGAACATTGGACACACTCGCTGTGAATGATAACACATTCAGGAGACTAATTGTAGCACTAGCATGTGCAGTTAGGGTCAGAATAATTGTTCAAGTGAATTGTTTGTGTCAGTAGCTGAGGAGGCGCTAGTCTGTGCTCAGTGTGTCCGGATAAATCATTCTCCAAAGGAGCCATGTGGTGAACACACCTCGTGGGCCAGACGGGCCTGCAGACAGCAGCCCTGAAGCTGCACAAGCCGGCCCCTGTTTGTGTAAATGAACAGGTTTTTCTCTTCTGAAGTTGACTGGCATTCACTGCATTATGCTACTGTTTCTACCTTGCTTGTGATGGATCTTCTTTTGTTTTGGGCACTGCTGCCTGAACACGCAGTCAGATTTCAGAAGGCTGAGATAATACTGTGGAGGCCTGGTGAAGGACAGAGCCTGCGGGCTAAAGTCCAGATGAGTCTACTGTTTTCTGAGGCACACTGCCTGCTTATCAGGCCTACAGATGGTTCCTTCCTGGTTTTCTTCAGTCCAGTCTGTAATTACTGTCGCTGGCTGCACTACAGTATGTTGCATTTCCCAGCACTCCCAATGTTTTCCTTGTGTTGTCAGCTTCCTATTGTATCCTGATAGCCTGAAGCTATGTGCTCTGCAAAAACAAATGAAGACATTGCGTCACTGGTCTGACACTTGGTTCAGTGTCTTTACAGTTTTGTCAGAGTCACACAGCATGTTTTAAATAGGACTGGCTTTGCAGGTTGCTCAGGCAAACGCATGGTCAGTTTTGGGGTAATCATAAACTTATAAAATGTATTATTTTGGGTTAATGATGCTAATAAGGTATAGTAATCCAAATCCAATGAAAAGACCAAAAACAACAATAAATTGATCTGACCAATATGTATTGCTTGTGTAGCCAAAGCCTCCTATTCATGGCATTATGTTAAAAAAAAGTTCATACACGTCTGTCCTGTGTTGTAAATACTCAAAGATGGAGAAAGAAAGTAGAGAGTTTATAGAAAGGACTGTCACAGACAGGGTTGGGAATTTGGAAAGTAACACATTGTTGGTTTTCATAGGATTTGTTGACATTATAAAAAATGTAGAATAGTGTCAGCTTTGTTCTCTGAGACTTGATATTCAAGTGGTTGCTTCTGGTCTGGTCATCCATGTTGTACACTAATGATGAGTTACATTAGTGTATAAAGAAGGAGACTGTTCTTATGATATTGAACAATGTGTGCCTGTTTTTACATACAGTAAATGTGGGAGAATATATGTGTTTTATAAAAATGTGCATGTTTGTATTGGAATAGTTTTTGCCCTCCAAGTATAATGGGCACATTTTTTACATTGCTAACATTCCCTACAGTCATTCTGGAAACTGATAGCTGGCTTTGTGTCTCAGACTCACAGCAGTGCTTTCATTCATATACACTTGATCGCGGATCCATCTTATGGATTTGTACGAAACAAAGTAAAGACACTTTTCGCTTTGGGAAATATGCGATAGCACAGTTAAGTACTTACATGAGTAATGGTAAAATGATACATGAAGTATCAAGAGATAGAGGAGCGTAAATTGTTAAATAAAACTAAATTGTATAAATTTCTCACTGCTTCCAATGAAATGAATCACTCTTTCTCAATTAGCCACAGTTGGTTTCACTCACTCAAATAATTTTCTAAACAGACAAGAAACTTAAAACCTGCTCACTATTAAACTCTCTGATCTCTTAAGCATTATATGGGTCGGTTGTGATGTGTGGCGAGTTTGTGTGTGTGTGTGTGTGTGTGTGTGTGTGTGTGTACTCTTTCCGCTTTGTCTGTCATTACTTGTATTTTTACAGCCGTTCTGTGGGTTTGTTCTGTCTGCCCACAAGTGACTTTCCATTCTGCCAGACTGCGATGGTGAAGTCATTGGACTCTGTCTGAGACAATGTCGTTTGAGTGTTGCGCATTGACTTGGCTATGAAGACAGTAAGTGGTACCTTTTCATTAGTCCTCGCAGACTCGTACAACAGATGGTTCCAATAGTTGTGCCTTTTTTACCTCTTTACTACTAACACGTTAAAAAGCATAACACCCAAATTATTGAACGCTGGCCAAAGTTTAGAATAGTATAACAATTTCAACATAACATGATTAGTGTTATTGTGGAAAGACAGCCACAAACAGCAATTGTAAAAATGTAAGTTTTCTTTTTCAGCACAATGCATTTGATCCTTTTTTAGGCAGAAATGTACATCTCACTACCTCAAACAAAATAATGTAAAACTCAACTGTCAATGACATGACTCCCCAGAGGCGTTTAGAAGATATTATATAGGCCCCAAACGCTCCACATACCACATGCTAGAATACCCAGCAATTTTCCCATCACAGTCTGCTGCCATGCATGAAATATTAAAGCACCTGCATCTTATATCATGCCTGTCCCAGTCATCGCTCGTCACTCATTGACAATCAGAGTGAAAAACTATGGAGGTGGTTGTGTGACTATCTGGCTCGGGGAGCCAGCCAGAGATCTAGCAGAGTGTTGGACTGATGAAGCGGTTCAGGGCTCTTTTGTGCACGTGGCAAAGGAATGTCAGCTCTCAGTTTTAGGCTGAATGTCTGCTGTGAAAGGCCTCGGGGGTCCACAATATCTACCCACAGGACAGGGTCTTTTTGAAGTTACAAAGGTGTATCAAGCAGACGAGGTCACCTGGCTGTACAGTATTTCTACGGGTTGGTTGTTGTTCCTTTCTCTGCCAGAATATTTCTCTGAAAACAGGATGCAAACACATACCCAAACAGGATATTGTGCAAATGTATATGCTAATTTTAGCTTGGGGACAAACACTGTTGCTGTAGGAGCAACATTCAAAATCTTACCGCATTCAAATCACAATCAAGCATGTTGCGACCCAAGACTGAAGGGTCATTGAATGTTGCAACTCACTTTGCATTGCGTTGGTGTTCATTGTCCTTGGCTAAAGCTCTGTGTGACCAGTTTCATGGTGCAGTCACACTACCACCTGATGCCCTGGGGAGGGGTGTGACAGTAATAGTTGAATACTGTGGGGGGCTGTTAGAGTGCTGCACAGCTAGCCTGACCTGCCCTCTAACCATGCCCATCCCACTCCATGGGACATTAGAATATCAAAGGCAGACTTAACCCAAAACTCACAGAAACTGTGGTCTCCACCCAAGTGAGCACACACACGCATTACAATGTAGAACATTTCCACATTTTGCTTTTGAAATTAAGTTCTGGCACAGATTGGTTGGGCATGGTTTTCCAAATACTTGATGGTTGATTGGAGGAAAGAGAAATTGCATTGTATTTAATTCAGTTCAGCGCGATTCTGACACATGTTTGTTTTAGTAACGGTGTCTTTCTCACGCAGGCATATATGTAAGCGTACTGAATATTCATGTCACAGTAGATGGTGGACTATTTAGCATGCATACCCAATCAATCGGTGTTAGTGTGGGTTTGCATTATAATTGACTTCAAAGTTATCTCTTTTACAGCTGAAAACACTGTCTGGTTTTCAGCTGGAATGATAAATACCACAAGAAAAATACTTTTCCGGTCTACTCATCCATGCTCAGTGCTGCACACCAGGAATGAAAGGTTTGCATTCCTTGCAGGTTGCAATAATGAGGAAACCACTTTTTACCCATGTTGATATTCAGTAGAAATGTTATTTTAACTTTTAACTCCCTGGAGCCATAAAATTAGCCTTCACTGCACTTAAGAAAGTGTATACTAACATATGGAGGACTTATTGATTTAAAAAAATGTATTGCATATAATTCCTGACTCTACTACCAACATACAGCTGAAGCTTATTAAAACAAAGTTACCGTTTTAACAAGGTCCTGGTATCTTTTAACGATACAGTAACGTTTTGACTATTTGTCCATTGAACTTTACCAATTTTGTTCTGTGTGAAGCTGTTGGAAAGTTTGACTCTCTTTTAAACCACGTATTGTACTTTCTTTCTTGAGTTTCTCTTTAGTATTTAAATCACAGCCTTGTCTCTACTTGAAATGTTATCTCGTCAGTGTGGGTGTGAGCTAACTCCATGGTGACTAAGATATCGACTCTAAATGAGGACTCTTGATAATTCGGTAATGTAAGCTTGAATCAGGGAGAAGATAAAATACAGCTGTGTTGGTAACAATCTTATCTATGAACCATTTAAATGAAATCATGTCCATTTAATCAAGTTAATAGTAGAATATGGGAAAAAAAATCTGTGAGACTTTCTGCCATGAGATGACATCAGACTCTTATGTGTCTTGCCTCCGCAGACTGGGCATGACGGTGAGGGCCAAGCTGAGGGTGTGACCACATCTGGCAGAGACTGCTGAAGTAAGCAGGAGCCTCAGCACATTCAACCATCTACTGCAGCAGGGAAAGATGGGAGAGGCAGAGGAGGAGAGGGAGACTGTGGGGAAGCTGTTTGAGGACTTTGTTCAGGCCGCAACCTGCAAGGGAGCCCTCCAGGCCTTCAACGTCCTCTGTAGGAGGCTGGACCTCGACCCTGCGGACAATGACACCTTCTACAGCAGTCTGAAGGCGAAGGTCACCTCCTGGAAGGCCAACGCACTTTGGAGCAAACTAGACAAGAGGACAACCCAAAAGGAGTATAAGAAAGGCCAAGCCTGTATGGACACCAAGGTAAATTTAATTATATCTTTGTATCACCACAAAAATATTTACCAATCCTAGGCTAGATATGAAGATGATGGATTTACAGGGGACATGTTTTGCACAAAAGATTCATGTAAATGTATATGTTTGTTACTGCTGGCCATTTTGCAAAGTATACTATAGTAGATTTAATTCCTACTTGTTTTTTGTTATTTTGTGGTGTGGTATGAAAGTATTTTCAGCACTGTCTTAGACGGGTGACTTGTTTCAATTAATATGGACAATATGGGTTTTTAGTTCAAGTTTAGTTATTTTTGTGTGGGCACAGACTTAAAAATCTTCGTGGTGCAATCAAGGATCCTCCACGATCCCAGACTTTACAGTCGACTGCCAAACAGCAGACTTTAAATAGAAGAAACAATGGACATCTTTCTTATTTGCTTGACAAATATACTTTAGCTTGTAAATGTAGCCAACACTCTTGACTATTGGATCCATCTTTTAGTTTTTAGCGACAATAGCAGTTTTTCCACTGCAGTAACATACTGATAAAGCTGACTAAATGTTCACTCTGATGGGTTATCTATCACAAGCATGTCTTTCCAAGTTGATTTTGTGCAGAAAGCGGCACGGACAGCACGGCTAAAATGTGTACAGCCCTTTTAAAGCCTGAACTCATGGTATGTGTATCCTAAAAAAGGTCTAAAAATATAATACGGTTTTGTTCATATATCATTCAAGTTGATGTCCCATGATTTAGGAAGTCCCTTAGTGATCTCAACAGCCTTTTTGTTTTAAACAATCAGCACTCTGTTTGTTAAAGTAACTACAGAGTGGAACCATATATATATATATATATATATATATATATATATATATATATATATATATATATATATATATATATATATATATATATATATATATAAAAATCTCTCCTCTATCTACACAGACCATTAACTGCAGTAACACTCACTCCTTCACTTCAACAGCCAACACACAGGACAGGAAATTAAAGAGATATACGTTGCTTTGCACTTGTTCTGTCCCTCTCAGACAGCTGCTACATGACAAAGCTGCACAGAATGAAATACAAACACCATGTTACATTCTATCATAGACAAATGCATCACTGAACCATATGTATGCATTTACCCATGCAAACGGTAAAACTATAAAAATCACAGCAAAGAAACATACCCACTGTCAAACGCAACAGATGTTTGCTGTACACTGCTTCATCTATCTCTGTAGCTAAATAACACCAACAGCCAATCACATTCAAAGAGAAAATTACAGACAAAAGGCACATTCTTTAAACACATGTAAGAATAGAGCTTTTGAGGAGCACTCCTTGAGTTGAATTATGAAGAGATAGCTGCATTTGGGACAAAGAACCCGTGTCAGGGTGTCCGTGTGGTGGTGGTTGTGTAGGGGTGATACCTGGCAGTAAAGGTGATGTGGGAAAGTAGGAAAACCTGGAGGAGTGTGATTATTATCTTTCAGGCATCAGCTGCCTCAAGCTTGTTTTTATTGCACAGAGAAACAGACAGCATCACTCAGCAACTATGATTATTTGGCCCCAGTTGTTCTGAGTGTGCGCTGCTCTTTATAGGCTTATCCTGAAATTTTGGAGCAAGGCCCAGATTGTTATTAAAGTGTGTTTTTTTTATTTTTTAAAAGCTCCAGCGTGAGCTCAGTTTTACAGGTTATTTAAGCCAACACCAAAATAGGAAGAAAGAAGGTAAACGTTTAAAGAAAGTGTGACTCTCCTAAACTTCTGAGTCAAAAGTTTTAGGTCCAATTTCGTAATTCTGACAATTCAAAGGTTTGTGTTTTGAAATGAAAAGTGGTACTATACTAGTACTTTTTTTGCACCAAAGTAGTAAACCAGATGTACAAACAGTGCATTATTAAAACACTAACTTATTGGACATTTATGAGATTGCCTTTTTGTGCAGTATGAAGCCCGTTTTAATCACTCAGTGGACCGACATTCTGCTTTTACTTGATAACTAATTTCTCCTCTCCCTGGGAGCACCACAAGGTGACGACTCATGGTTTTATGGCAACGCAGCTCTTTAACAGTGACAGATGTGATATCACTCGGCGCCTCGCCTTCATATATCAACTGTAGCAGCAATCTTTAAAGGACATGATGTAATCCGTGTTTTATGCCCTGACACAGCTGGCTGCTGTGACACCGACTCATAACCACAGAGCGTTTCTTTCAGTTTGTCTGTGCACAAATACATTGCAAATTGATCTTTTTTTTAATAATGTGACGTTGTGAATCACTCTCGACATACTTAATCAGAGGTCTGTGACACGATGCCCTTTTACCCCTGAGACTGTAAAACATCTTGATTAAACAGAAAAAGCGCATTCAATATGTCATGCACAATGCTTTGTTGAATATAATAGTAAACAAAATATTCACGTGCTTTTGACTGACTGTTGGTTGAACAAAGATTAATTGAAAAGAAAAATATTGTTTTCTTGCAGCTCGTGTCCTAACATTTAAATCAAGGTGCTGTGAAAGTTAAAGAGCTCCTTGTGTTAGCCACACTGTCAGCTATGATGAAAAGGTACACAGTGATACTCTGAGGGCAGGGCACAAATGTGAGCAGGGTGAGGTGGAGCTGGGAGGAGAGCAAGGTCACGAGTGGGAAGTTGAAAGGAAGTTAGTGTGTCCTGACTCAACAGATGTGGCGCAAGCTGTCAGGAAAAGCCGCATATCGGGAATAATGTATCAGTGGAAACAGGCTTAAACAAACAGCCTGTTACTGCTAATGGCTAATAGACCAATGGATACGGTTGACATAAATTTGTGCTCACTGTTAACGTACATCTGAATAAATGGAGTTACTGCTGTGCACGTTAATAACATTTTCCATAGCCTGCCATCTGTCTCTAGCGATGTAAATACACTTACTCACCTTTTTTGTGAAGAAAATAAAAACTAAAGATGTAGCTAGCAGGCAGGCTTGTCCATGCAGCGCTTCCACCAGCTGTGTGTTTCACACCTGAGAATACCTCATCCTGATAACCTCAGGCAACACATGATGACACCCTGTGTTCCTCATCACCCACATCCCCAGTGACGCCACCTCAAGGTTTACTCACCCACAGAGGGAGAATATGGAGTGACTAAAGCCACAAACATCTTGTTTTTGGTACAGGAGCAGAGAGCCATCTAGGGTATGATTTTGGTCAGCTCGCACTGGGCACTCCGTATCAGCCCCCAGTCTGATTGTCTCACAGAAATGATATGGCCGGGTGGCACCCTCATTGCACAATCCGCATTTTGTGTTATCGTGTTGGTGGACATACAGGATTGCAGGAAGTGAGTTCTCCTGTTCAAATATGCTGCAAGCCCCTGTGTGCATGCTGGTGGGAATGTTTAGCGATCGGGCAGAGTGGTAGCTCTTTGTGCTGTTGGATGAAAGTCTTTTATGGAAAGGCGAAAGAAAAGATATGTTCAGCACTAATTTGGTGAGGCTATCGAGACAGGCAACTGTCCACCTCGTTGAGCACAGCAGGGGCCACCTTCAGAAGTGGTTTGGTTCTGGATTAAATGTCACAAGAATAAAGACACACACATTGCCTCTCTACATCATTTCCTATAAGGCCTCTTGACATGTTTAGAAGGAAAAAAGATACAGTTTGCCAGCACATGTGCGTCACTCCTTTCAGCTATCATTCAGGAGGATGATGTCATGTTCGAGCCACACATTCTCAGACAGGCGCCGTAACCTCAACCAACTGACTTCATGCATTTTCTTTCAGGAATAACACCTTAGATATGTAAAGGTTGTAATAATGGTTTAGGTTGATGTTCCGAATATATGTGCTGCTCTGTTTATGTTTTAATAACGATCCTTGCACACACATGGAGGCCTGAAGAAGTCATCTACAGGCTGCAATGGTCCTCAGTCATCGTCTATCCTGCTGAAGTGTTCTTGAGTGAGCCACTTAGCCTCTAAATCAGGGGTGTCAAACATACAGCCCGCGGGCCGGATCCGGCCCGCCAGGGGGTCCAGTCCGGCCCCGGGATAATTGCAGAAAAGGAAGGAAAAAAAAAAGAAGCTGAGTCTCAAACCACTGACCCACTGATTGAAAAACAGGCACGCTATCCATTGACCCAGAGTCGCAATTGATTAGAGCACTGACATTACTACAGATATTGCCCAACTGCGAGGGAATCTGCAGAGAGCCCAGGCAGGTAAACAGTGGGCTGATGTCTGAAATTTTGGTCTTTATGTTTCTAGTTTATTGTAGAAATATCTTTTTTAAAATAGGGTTTATCATCCAAAAACCTTCACCAATGATTTAAACATAGAGAATATTGTCATTATGTATGCGTTATTATGCTGTGATTTTACTGGTCCGGCCCACTTGAGCTAAAAATTGGCAGCATGTGGCCCCTTCATTAAAATGAGTTTGACACCCCTGCTCTAAATGCTCCAGGGGGGCAGTAAAGTGCTGCTTCCAGTTATGATCTATGTATTGTATATGTTATGCTCCCTGTTATGTTAATAAACAAGTAAGCAGTAAACCATTTTTCATCTCAGCCTCTTCTGCAAGAAAAGTCCCCTCCGTCTGTGATTATAGATGTCCCCATGATGAAGCTCATTTCTCTGTGCCTTGTGTAAGTAATGAGGTAAATTTGTCATTTCTCTTTTATTTAGTGCCTCATCATCGGAGGAGGCCCCTGTGGCCTGCGGACAGCCATTGAGCTCGCTTTGATGGGTGCCAAAGTGGTGGTGATCGAGAAGAGGGACTCCTTCTCCAGGAACAATGTGCTGCACCTTTGGCCCTACACCATTCATGACCTACGGGGCCTCGGGGCCAAAAAGTTCTATGGCAAATTCTGCGCAGGGGCCATAGACCACATCAGTGAGTCCATCTGACTTTACAGAAACAAAGCATGCTGCCGTTTTTGTTGCTTTTTATGGTTACGTCCAGTGGACCATAAATGGAGCTGACTGATTGATTCTAAAACCACTTCTAGGAGAAGGAAATGGAGAAAGTCATGTATATTTCTAGAACATTACTACAGTTTTACAACTGTAGAGGACATAAGGATAACATAATGATATCTTATATTATTAAATACACTTGAATTGCTCAGTATGAAACACTGATGTCTGTGTCTCATAGGTATTCAGAAGCTGCAGCTGGTCCTACTGAAGGTCGCTCTGATTGTTGCAGTAGAGTTTCACGTCAATGTGGAGTTTGTGAAGCTGTTGGAACCTCCAGAGGATCAGGAAAATGAAGGTATCTGTCCACACGTCCAAACAAAAGATCAACAGTGCTTTTATATTCACCCACTGACTATTTGTTTCATGACCTGCACGTTTTGGGAAGATGAGGAGATTTGAGCAGCTGGAAAGATGCAACTGGGACGTGAAGTAGGATGAGGTTGAGAAGTTAAATAATGTGTAAAGCTAGATTTAGACATTAGGCTGCACCTGTCAGTTTCTCAGACAGGTGCCGTGTAGCTTACTGGAAGATCTGTATTTACTCTCCCACTATGTATTTTAGTACTCTGCTTCCAGCCACCAAGGGACTTCTCAACCTGCAGTATTTAATTTCCTTAACAGCCACCAATAAACAGGAGACAAACATTGGCACTGATCTAGTTTTTCATCATATTTCGATGAGGTTAGCAGAGGTATATTGCCCAACTTCCCTGTTGGTGCTCAAATGCCTGCTGTGTAATAAGAATTATAATATGAAATTGTTCTTTTTTTCTTTTTAACAAAATATAGAGGTACTATCTTGTACTCACGTCATTATGCTTTTCTTACATTCAGCACTTCACATTGAACTTTAGACTCTCAGGAGGAAAATAACTTCCATGTTGTTGTCAGGTGTCGTCTCCTCAGCTATCATAACTGTACACTGATAACAACGAAAGCCTTGCCTAAATTTAGACACAGACTTATCCCTCTGGTTCTGCTGTGACGGACTTAGCCGTGCCCTTGACATCATGGAATGCATTTTCCACATGATATTACACCACAAACTGCCAAGTCGTTATTGTGCTGGTCTCACACACTCCTGTGCCCCCCACACAGCACTACTTTAAACTACTAATATTAAATATGAAACAGTGTTTTGTTTGTTAGTCGAGGTGGCAGCCCAGATTCAGTTGGCTTTCATTTAGCATTCCTTTTCAATACATACAAAAGCAAAAGCTTTCTGTATTTTACTGGCATCGTAGCAACAAAATGGCATCAGTGTTAAAGTGTGCCCTTATATGTGTCACTCTACTGACATCTGCCTTAACTGAGACACTGTTGAAGTGTCCTTAAACAAAATAATCAATCTTTTATCAGTTGGCATTCTACGTGCTGATTGTTGAACTACAACACAAAGGAAATAATCCTGGGATTTATATGTTGTGCCTTAATCCTTCTCCGTCTTTGTCTCCATCTCTCAGGGCTTGGGTGGAGGGCTGCAATCCGACCTGCTGATCACCCCGTGGCTAACTTTGAGTTTGATGTCGTGGTGGGGGCTGACGGACGCAGGAATACTCTGGAAGGTGAGACGGCTGCAGACAAAAGGGGTGAACAGTAAAGATGCCTCAAGCATGTACTTCACTTTTGCTCATTTAGTACGATATAAAGTCATCTGCGTCTGGTCAAGGAAGTAACAAGCTGTCATGCAAATGTATATTTTCACACCAAAAACATTCAAAGCACAGGGTTGCAGTCTACTGTCACTTTCTTTAAACAAGGAATTAATTTAATACTTTCTGGTGCTGTTAAAACCTTACACAATGCATGTTATATAGTATATGTGAATATATTTTAAGGGCTGTCCATGTTCATGTGTTTACACTATTGTGAAAATCTGTGAAGCATCACTTGGACCGAGAAGGCCTTTTTTAGAGTAAACTTGACTTAACATGCCTTCTGTTTACTGAATACTGTTTCTGGACTCTCACTTTGAACAACTTGTGCTGCATTATTTCTGTTGTGAAGCTATAATTGACACTCACCTTTTATAAACTTGTACTTGTTTGAAGCCATTTATCTCTCCCATGGGGAAAGGTTATTCATGAAACTCTGTACACAAATAGAGCAGCGCTTGGGCTCGGTGAAGTATCTGAATCATTCACGCTGGACTCTCTTTGTCTCTCTGTTTCGGTCTCTCTCCTAAAAATGCTGTCATCTAACAACCAATTCGCATCAGATGCTTATTCCTAAAAAGGGCATTTTTGGGCAGGACAAGCTGTTTAGCTCATTCTTCAATTACGATGAAGTCTTGGGGGAATAATTTTCCCCTGCAGTCAGCCTGCTTTTGAGCAGCCTTTGTGTCCTAGCTACAGTAACACAGAGTTAAATACAATCAGATCTGCACTGCAATGAAGAGACGGGAGGGGAAAAGCTCCTCTGTGATTTTTAACAGTGACATCATGTAGTAGTAGTAGCTGTTTTACTTCAACCCCAAATAAGTACTTTCACGTTCACTTTTGGTCATTATACAATCTACCAGTGAAATGTTGAACCTTCGTGTGATTCTGTTTGATTTGATTGAAAGTTAACAATGAAAGATCCCTTGAATGTTGTTCTTGTGTCCATGTTTTGTCTTTCAAAATATTTATACAATAATTGTCAAAAAAGCTATTTACCTGGTTCAGTATTGCTTAGCATCCATTGTATCATATTCTGTGAAGATATGAATAAAACTAGATTTTAATTAAAAAATATGAAAGACTGTTGTATTATATGGCTATTTTACAACCTTTACTGCAGTTCATAAGGTTAATTAAGCAAAAGCCTTTCTAACTTAATTGATAGGATGTAATTCCTGCTGCTTCTTACAATCCATGGCTTTTGATCCCTCGGCTATATAAAGGCTTACCTTCAGCTGCCTCTTATCCAGAAATAACTGCCTTGTAATTATGGTTTAAGGCGAGATTTCCTTTGGTTTTGACAGACAAGCAGATTGGAGTGGTTTGCTTGGCCCCTTCTTTTTTCCCCTGTTTCCCTGTTTATCTGACTTTGTCTTTTTCTTTCTCAGGTTTCAAAAGGAAGGAGTTCAGGGGCAAACTGGCGATAGCCATCACAGCCAACTTCATCAACAGGAACACCACTGCAGAGGCTAAAGTAGAAGAGATCAGTGGCGTGGCCTTCATCTTCAACCAGAAGTTCTTTCTTGACCTCAAAGAGGAGACAGGTGGGAGAGGAGCTCAGTCCAACTGCCTCACTGTGGTGTTGGCATGAAGATGAATTCGATATTCCCTTTATAACAATTTGATGCCCCTTTGGTGCTTTTAATGTTTTTTCAGTCATTCTCAAACAATGTAATTTGTTGCAGGTATCGATCTGGAGAACATTGTGTACTACAGGGACAACACGCATTACTTTGTCATGACTGCCAAGAAACAGAGCCTGCTGGACAAGAGAGTCCTCATTAATGTAAGCAGAACAGCCATAGTGTCCTATATTATGTACAGTCATATATTTCTTAGTATTCTCACTTTTAATTGATTAATTTTTGCTCATTTTATCATAATAACCCCAAATCGATAATGCAATCAAATGCAGCAGCCCTTCAACTATGTAGGTTGGGAGATAAATAGCATAGCAGCCAATACTTGCAATAGTTTTGATTGCGTACAACCTCATAATCAGACTTATTCTATTTGAATCTTGAAAATTGTTGATGTGGGCAGCACTTCAGTGGTCTACAACCAGGCTATTTGTATTCATTTCAGTGTATAGTGTCCACAATTTGTACTCTTAAAAGCCCTTTTGTATATCTAAAAGTGTAATATAATAATACTGATGTTACTCCTATGTTCAGCATTACTAAACAACTTTCAAAGAGAACAGATCATGAAGGAAATAATCTTGGTAAGCTCAGACTTAGTTGGCGTGAACTTGTCCTCACTGTCGCGCTTCTGTTCAACAGGATTACATCGACACCCAGATGCTGCTGAGCAGTGAAAATGTCAACCAGGAAGCTCTTCTGTGCTACGCCCGAGAGGCTGCTGACTTTGGCACCAACTACCAACTTCCCACGCTGGATTTTGCCATGAACCACTGTGGGCAGCCAGATGTAGCAATGTTTGACTTCACAAACATGTACGCCTCTGAGAACGCCGCCCTGGTCAGGGAGAGATTTGGACACCAGCTGCTGGTAGCACTAGTTGGTGACAGTCTGCTAGAGGTAAAGAAGGGCAAGACCTGTCAATAGCACTGTAAAAACTCTAACTCTAACTAATTAGACAACATTTCGGTGCGATATAAGAACATGTTTTTAGACTATGCATTTTGAATATCTTGTTAAATGAAAAAAATACTACCTTTGAGCATTACAGGTTATTATGACATAACACTTTCTAAAACCCATGAAATATAGTTCAAAGTAAGTTTTCCCATCTTATTTCAAGATGTTTTTTTCTATTGAAAGGCCTAAATAGAACATGTAATCTCAAGATATTTTTTTCTCTCGAAAGGCCGAAATAGAACATGTTATTTCAAGAAATGCATGGTTGTGTGGTAGCTTGCACTGTCGCCTCACAGCAAGAAAGGCGTGGAATTTGCACGTTCTCCCTCTGGCAGCGTGGTTTTCTTCTGGGTTCTCCGGCTTCCTCCCACAGTCCAAAGACATGCAGCTTAAGTTAATTGATTACTCTAAATAGCCGGTGGGTGTGGATGTAAGCGTGAATGGTTGTCTGTCTCTATATGCTCTGTGATAGTCTGGCGACCGGTCCAGGGTGTAGCGTTCGCCCAATGTCAGCTGAGATCGGTTCCAGCCCCCGCGACCCTGAACAGGATAAGCGGTTAAATATCATTTGGATTTGAAGAAATCTTACCAAACAATCTTTTACTAATTTAATTGGCACTTATTACTTATTTTTTAAGTGTCTTTTTTTTGTATGTGAGCTCAGTCCAGGTGAGTGTAGGAATGTAGCCCGATGTTGAGGAGCTTCACTGCCTGAGAAATGAAACTGTGAGTGACACAAAAGCTGCAGTCATGTTTTGCTGTAGAGTGAAGAGTCTGTGAGAAAAGAGACAGAGGTCCTTTGCGATGCTGGCAACTGTTGTTAATGTTTCTTCTTCACTCTGTGAGCTGCTCCACCCCCTCTTTGAATAACAACTCATCCTTGATGACATTGCCAGTATGCTCACATTTGAGCACTTGGTTAATTGTGGTGGTCCTGACGCTACAGTGACAAGCACTACACTTGATGCTACACAAGATGTTAAATGTGCTCAACTCAAAAGTCAGAGAATATAAAAGACCAAGATCCAAATGGCTGTCAAATTGCTACGGCTGGGTGGGTGTTTTGACAGTCTCAAAATCATATTAGCATATGCTTAACAATATTTATTGCTGCTAATTGATTTTCAATCTAATCACAATATTTGCAATGGTGATTATGTTACTTAAAGTATGGAAATGTTGATGTTGTTTTGTCTCCCATACGCTGATACAAATATATTCATATACATATTATATGTTCCTGTGCAGCCCTTCTGGCCCATGGGGACAGGTTGCGCCAGAGGCTTCCTGGCTGCCTTTGACACAGCCTGGATGGTGAACAGCTGGGCTCAGGGTCGGACAGCTCTGGAAGTGCTGGCAGAGAGGTACACACAGACACAGATATTGTGTTTTAGAAATATAAAAGTGTGTGTTTGCATATTTACATTATTCAATACCGTCAGAAATAACACCATGTATCTTGCACTATGTTTTCCTATAGGGAGAGTATTTACAGGCTACTTCCTCAGACAACAACTGAAAACATTGCCAAAAATTTTGATCATTACACCATAGACCCGGGGACTCGATACCCCAACCTCAACTCCTCTTGTGTCAGGCCACACCAGGTGAGAGGGAGTACTCACTTTGGCAAAATCACACTCTGAACATCTCTCCATCTATTTTTATCACATATACACAACTTCTTGAATGTCTTCGTTGTAATCCTTTTCCCTTTCCTTCCTGTTTCAGGTGCGTCACTTGTTCATCAGCAAAGAGCTGAATTCCTGCTCTCTGGAGCGTGCTGCTACCATCCGTCGGCCTGTCAATCTTTGCAGACGAGGTACATCTAACTGGACAGGAGCTGTAGGTTAAAGCTCAGATTGGTTGTGGACCCTTCTTTATATTATTATGTAGAATCTGATTGATTGATTAGGGTTTCCACTCTTCTGTTATTTTGAAAGGATCCTCATATCAACACAGAAAGCTTTTAAAAGCCGCCGGGTGTCCAACACCGTTATCTTGCTCTACAGGTTCAACATTACTTTACGTCCATGTTTAAAATGACCCTGTGTTTATAGATTTTTTTAAAGTACTTACTAACAATAACACAGAAGCTCTACATGCTGTTCAACTGAAGTAATTCTTGGGTCATCAAAGGCATTGAGAAAGTACATGTCCAGACAAAAATGACAAAGATGTGTAAATACCTCAGCACGATTTCTGTCATGAGCTTATTTACTGGGACGCCATGGGTTGGTCCATGCTTGTGACATCATATCCTCTCTGATGGTCTAGCTTTTCTAACACAGCCTGCATTAATGTTAGAAGTTAGAAGAGGAACTGCAGCATGTTGTTGAAAAGTCTAACGTGCCATGTTTCTGTTGTAGAGTCAGAGATCAGACCGGCGAGGCTGCTTACCTGGTGCCAGAAACAGACCGAGGGCTACAGGAATGTGATGATAACAGATTTGACGTCTTCTTGGAAAAGCGGTATCGCTCTGTGCGCCCTCATCCACAGGTTCAAACCCCAGCTGATGTACGTAACACACATCAAATGAAATCACTACCAGCTCGCAGTGCTGCATCTTTCCATCTAAAACCAGCTAACATCATCTTATCTCTTTACAGTTAGTATTAAATGCAGACATGCATTCACTTGTGCTTTTTCAAATGAACTCTGACACTTTTTTTTGTAACATCTAGGAAATGTATTTCTTATCAGTGTGTTAATTCTGCTTGGCATGAGAGCAACTCTCTTATCAATGTGTTTTCTGCTGTGCTACTAGCTCCTCACAACTAAAACACTCAAAATTTGTGCTGCTGATAGATGTGAAGAAGACTTCATGCATAGCTGTCCTATACGTAAACTGAGCTGGTAGTACAGAGTGCCAACTGGAGTTTTTAGAGGCCAGCTGTGTACATTTTACACTTTTTTTACCAAGGCCATTTTGTAAGTGAGCTTATCAACTTAACTGAAATAAATACTGCACCCACGTTTGGGACAAAATCCTCCCTAAAAAACTAAATCTGTGCATTAGTTTTCACTTTTTGGAGTTGGACTGCTTTGCATGGCATATAATTAGCCAGTGCAACTGTAGATTAGCACATTTACAGATCTAATTATATCCTCTCACTCTTTAATTATTGCCTTCATACCTCGCCACATGCCACTACAATTTCATGTGGTCCTGTAAGTTTCCAGGAACCACTGGTATTTTTCCCCTTGCCTCCTCCATATGCATGCCTGTCAGCAGAGCAGGCTGCAGAGAGTTGAGAAGGTTCGTAGAAAAGAAAGAAAGGAAGAAAGGGCGAGCTTCTATACTTATAGAAAAACACCAATGTTTGCATGTGCTGCTGCTAGGTTACTGCCCCCCTCTTTACATTATTTCTAATGGTGTCTGCACACCCTCGGTGCAGACTAAAGACGTCAGAGCTGGTTTTTTTCCTACCAGAAAACAAGTTCCTCCGCCGGGCTTTAAAAATGTATTGGATAAGTTAAGTTTAAGTATAAAGTAATTCCATTGTGCTTACATTTACTGTTTTCATATCAGTGTGCGTATATCTTAAACTCTGCTCAACATCAGTCACCTGACACTTACATGAAATGAAAGTCAAGACATAATCCTTTAAAGAATCTCAGCCTCAAACCTCACTGTTACATTCCTGCCTCATTATTCAGGGCAATTCAGATGGTTGTGATGCTGGAAAGTCTGTATTTTAGAAGTAGTGGAAATATATTAAAATAATATCTAATTAAAGAAATATCTATATGTATGCATGGTAGAATGATCAGTGGAAATGCAAACCAGAAACGGACAGAAATGAATGGTCTCACAATAAAAATATAAACCCTACTAGGGCTGACACAGTAACTATGACCTCTTGTATTACCTTCCTCTTACTCAAGCCACCATTACTGTATTTTCCATCAGAGATTTTGACTCATTAAACGAGGAAGACCACTCTGCAAACCTCCAGCTGGCTTTTGACATCAGTGAGCGGGAATTTGGGATTGGATCATTTACATCTGTGAAGGAGCTCGGTCCCGATCAGGAGCTGGATAAGACCAGGATGATCACCTATCTGTCCAAGTTCTACGAGCTGTTGCGTGGCACACCTCTACCTGCCTCAGGTAGTCTGCCATACTCTACTGTACTCTACTGTTATTATATACAACTCAACGGTTCTTGACTTAATTTCATTCGTCTAGAATTTACTGTATTCTACCCTTTTTGACTCAATTCGACTCTACTCTTTTCGACTGGACTTGACTTTTCTTTACTCTACTGTAATCCACTCCGTAGCTGTTTTATCTTCTCTGTTTCGGGTCTTCATCTTCAATGTATGTTATAATTCAAATATGCAGAAACAACCACAACAAATGAAATTCCAGTGAGAGAGAATGTATCGAATTCCTTTTGGTTTCCTCTGAAAAATGTGTGTCTTGTGCAGTCCTATTAGTCCAGTACGGTGGCATGAGAGGAATGTGTGTTTGTACCAGAGCTGTGGACTTCATAGTCTGGGAGTCTTGGCAACATGAAGACAGCTGCATGTCTCCACTGAAAGGATATTTAATGCTTACCTACAGTATTCTTTGTTGTTTTATTTAACGTCGGCCAGCCATTCACCTTTCTCTGACATGCAGCTGAGTTATTCAATAAGCTTTGAAGTGGCTGCGCCTGTAGCGACGTGTCTGTGTGATCTAAGGCTTTTTTGTTTTGTTTTTGTGAAACATTGCTCTGCACAAATGCAGTAACTCACTTTTTTCCTGACCACTTATGACTTTCCTAATGTACATGGTCATTGTTCATTGATATTATCTGACATTTATGTCTGTGAACTGTGGAAACTATGAAAACTCTAATGCAGCCACGCATTATACTGCAGGTTCCAGAGGAGTGGATGAAAACAATGAAGATTATCCATCTAAGGAAGTCAGAAGTAATAATAATGTGCTCAACCATGCTCTGCCTAGGAAACGAGTACCGAAGGTAACTCCACACCGAAATGTGAAAATTCTGATGTACTAAATACAAAACGTTGACACTCTGACTCCCAATAATTTTATTTCCAGTTGATATGGGACTCTTTATATGGTCATACAGCATGTCATTGTTAGATGAGTTTTAAAGGGAAATATATTCAATAACTAGAGTTTTTCTTCCCCAGCTGTTTTTGGCTTGAAGCTCCCTTCCTTTGACCCTTGTATTCAGTCTTTCCTTGTGCTTTACAGGATGAAAAGAAGTCAGACGGTACAGATCCCATTTACAAAAGGAGGCGGAAATTGTGCAGTTATCTGGAGGAGGTGTGTTGTTAAACTACATACTTGTAATTTCAAATTTAACCTGTAGAAAAAAGGCTGTAGATCTTGATGTAGGATCTTGTCTGTTGTCCCGACTCTCGTCAGGCCACCAACCTGTCGAGTAACGGCTCTGCAGCGCGAGAGGATCGCGAGCCCAAGGAAAACAAAGTGCGCTCAATGGCTTCTCAGTTGCTGGCCAAGTTTGAAAGCACACCCAGCTACACCGTCCGCAGAAAACAGGTAAATAAAATATCAACTGTTTATTTACCCCATATAAAATATATACATGTATTGTGCTATGATTGTGGTTTGTATTGTTGTCCTGTAATTAAGTCCATATGTGTGAATATACTGTATGTATTTATTTATTGACGGACAGAGATCTGTCCGCAGTCTGTAGGTTTTATCTGACAAAACTTTCCTTTTGCTAATTCTACAAAGTCTTCTCTTGTCTGTTGTTTCCAGCATTCACTATTTTCAACCTTTTCTATTTCTGTGCCTTTTTTTTTAACGGTCTTCCTAACGTTTCTGCAAAATCTCAGTCAGACTGTGAGAGGTCCTCCCCGCTTCACACTCTTGACCTGGCTGAGGATCTGCCCATTAAACTCAGGCTGCCGGTCCCACCTAAACCTCCTCCTGAGATGCAGGTAGTCTGGAGCCGCTAGACGGCAGTTAAGACACATACAAAGTACAAAGGCATAATGACAGTCTTTAAAACTTCATGTAAAGTAAAACACTCACAAACAATGTTGTACTACTGTCCCAAGATATATGTTTGGTACATGAGAACAGTCATTCATATATACAAACAAACAAACATGTGTGCACGCAGTCACACACATACAGCCTTTTAAAAGCACATACTATAAACAGAAACTAATGGTTTGGGTAAATTATATCATTTGATATATCAGTTTTTTTATGTGTGCACACTCTTTCCTGGATATTTAAAGGACCGTGCTGCGGTTTTTACATTCTGTAGTCTTGACTGACTTGATCCTCATTTCATGCCAGAAACTAAATAAGAATGAAAGCTCAAAAAATAAAAGTTACTATAAATACAGTTACATTATGTACATAATCCTGCAAACTACTCCTTTTGGGAGGTAACATTAAGGCTAATATTTTGACAGCAGTAGAAAGTTACATTTTTTCAAACTGAAAAGAATTTGCATTCAATTTTGACAAAGCTGACATGAAAGGAAATTGCCTTTATTGATGCTTGCATATTCACACAATGGTGATGATGCATTTGTGAATCAATTTGCCATTTCTTTGAGTCGCTTAATCAATTTGTTTACCAGGTCACATCCAATTTAGGATTTTTTTGTAACTGTGGCTGGTGATCAGAAACTAATACAGCATATGCTGACATAACATTTGCCCATTTATCTCAACAAACCAGACAAAGATTCATATTTCTCATAAGAGCTTTGCAGTTCCCAACTCGTCACATACTGACGGTTTGTCACTTGGCTCCCCTCCCACATGCCCTGTGTGTTTGTTTGTATACATCACACTCCCAGAGCATTTTCTCTTATTGTTGATGCAGATGTATTTACATGGTAGATACTTGAAAGCCAGATGCAAATCAGATGCTAAAGCATGCCCTGTGCGTCGGTATATTGGGAACCGAGGAGTCTGTCAAAGCACCAGTATTTGATGCCCTGAGAATGAGCTGGCTGAATGTGAATTTAACAGTTTCTCTAAGTTAAATTTAGCTATTAGTTGTAGACTTGAGATCTCAAATGTCAGACTGCCACTTCAGTTCTTGACTTCCCCAAGAAGGTTTTAAAAAACAACCTGCTTGTAACTACATTACCATTTGATGATACATAACTCTGGCAAAACATGAAGCGCACAGAATATTTACTGTAATGGATTACCTTTACAAGTCGATTTTAATGCTGTGCTGGCATGACTAACACCTACAAAAAAATAGCTTTAAAAATATGTGGCAGCATTGTAAAGTACTTTGATGATTTGTAGTTAATGGACTGAAACAAAACCTTCAGCCCTTAAGTGAATTCAAGTTTCACAGTTTGGTTGCTTGATGAGGAGCTAAACCACAGCTCACATGTGCACTGCTGTATATGATCCCTTTCAGTTTGAAGTCAGTATCAGAAAAGCAGCAGAACACTTAGTGCGCCCGTCTCCAAAGACTCTGCCCAAACCTCAGCTCCAGCCTGAGTCCCAGGATCCATTTTCAGTAGTGAAGCTCAGACATGTTGATCGGACGCTCGCTGAGACGAAGCCCCAGCCTCAGCCGGAGAGTGCAGACCCCCCTGCTTCTTCTCCCTCCTGCCACTCGGCAATCCATTTCATGTCAAGAGTGCTCCAGCGCCTCAGGGAGGTGGACGAACACGTCTCTGAGGTGATCACTATCTGTCTATCACTTATCTCCTCCTTCATATATTTAACTTCTCCTCTGTTCTCTTTTCAAACCCTTGTGATTGTTGCATGTCCTGATCCCCCAAAATGCTCTTGAGTGAATGTTGATTATACATTATGCCCTGATTATACATTTAGGCTTGTGTAATGTTTAGGCAGAGAGTGAAGTCAGCCCCTTAATTATCCAGCCTGACGAAAATGGCAACAACAGGCCGACAGACCTGCATGGCCACGAGCTGAGACAGTCAGAGTTTCTGTGGGTCAGGACAGGGCTGCAGCCGCTGGCTTACGTCTGCAAATAAGCTGTTTTGATTATTCAGATTTACCAAAAGCCTGCCTGCTCTGGCTCAGGTCTGCACAATTGTTTTCCTTATCAAGTCGATTAGTGTAGTGTTTTTGTTGAGAATAGTGGTGATGAGGGAAATATTTAAGTATCTCATCAGTTTGCACCTGGATTTTCTTAAAATAATAAACACTCAATCAAAATAAATTGAAAAAACTGCCATTAAAAATGTGTTCTTTTCGTGACCACTGCTCATCTTTGTCATTGCAGCTTCTCTGTGTTTGACATGTTCATGATTTATGGGACTTTATGACATTTTCAGTTTTCTTGCAATTTCAAGTCATCTGTCTTTGCTCTGTAAAATGTTTCATGGTGCTTTCATGTGTTGGTTGCCATGCTTCCTTTTTAGCTGACAACAAGCTGCTATCTGGAATATGCTGTATGTAGGCTACCAGTGTTTGTAATTTTAATTAAAGAACTAGTTTGGCGTTTTGGAAATTTGCTTACACACTTTCTTGCCGAGAGTTAGATGATAAGATACTGCTGTCTGTGTGAGTACAGAGCAGGAGCCGAGAGGGGATTATTTTAGCTAGTAGTTAGTCTGTGTGAAGCTAGTCTAATCGCTCCATACTATACATCCTGACATGAGAGTATTGATCCTTTAACTCCAACAAAGTGAAAAAAGGGAAATATTCCCTTAAGTTGGTGTCTTCATTATTTTGTCCAGCCTCGTATTATTATTATTATTATTATTATTATTATTATTATTATTATTATTATTATTATTATTATTATCAGCGTGTATCATCCAATTATGTTCATAGTGTTTTTAAACTAATCTTGCATTTCATGATTATCCTTTTAATTAATTTGCTTTGTATTTTGGCCTTTACTTATTTAAGCCCCGATGACTCAATACGTCACTATGGAATTTATTAATGTCTACATCTTTTTTGGGCTGAACCGACGTACTTGTCTCTGATTTCTGTGCCAGGTCTTTGTGGCCGTCTCGGGTTTCTGCTCTAGTACAGTATGAGTAACCACATCAAGTGGGGTGTGAAATTAATGTAATAAGGCAGCTTTCGTTCCACACACCGATGTTATTGTTCTCGTCCCAACAATAGCCCACACACTTAGCTGCCAAATCCTGCTTCTTATTGGGAAAGCAGAACAGAAAGGCCTTTCATCATTTAACTGTGTACTGCTTATCAAATGGTTATTAGTCTACCTAATTATGTTTCCACACAGAAAGCTCCATTTGTTAGTGGGAGAATGTGTCTCAATGTACCGAGGAGGCCAGACTGATGGCTTGTCTTTTTATCCTGTGTCATCCTGCAGAAAAAAGCTCAGACACAACAGGCTAGAGAGTTTCACGCAAAGAGTATAAAGGAAAAAGCTGTTCACCTCAGTGGGTTGATCTCATCAGACAGCTCTGCTGTACTCAAGGTGACTATCTCAAGCTTGGTGTTTTTATTTGCATGTGCAAACAGGTTATGTTTGGATTAACCAGTGTTACATGCAGCCAATTTCCTCCCTCGTTCTTTACTTTGCACAACATATATACATTTGGACACTTTCATTTTTCTAAATGAAGGGAATTGTCATAATTCAATGACTTTTCCCATCAAGGTGACACTTAAAGTAGCTATATTGTATTTTATAACAATGTATCAAATGGCAACATTAAAACAATGGGATAGGGGTAAATTCATTCCTAAATTTGCAGCTCTTCTCCCCTTTACAGGGCTTTATAGCAACAAGTAGTATTATATGATTTTATTGTGACTTGACTATTTATTTTCTGTGTCGCTCAAACCTGGTTTTATCATTTGTAACTATTGTCAACATGTGTATTTAAGCATGTTTATGCATGAGTAGTGTATGTATGATCTGTGTTCTATGCGTGCATGTGGATTGTGATGCTGGCAAGTGTATCGTGTGATGCGGCGGCATAGAGTCCAAGACAAATTTCCCTGCGGGACAATGAAGTAGATCTTATCTTATAGTGAGTTTCAGCTCATTGTTTAGATGTCGGGTCTATAACTTTAATATTTTAGTTCACTCTCACTGCTCTCATAGCGTGGACTTTGGCCGCAGCAAGCTGAATAAATCCACTGTACACGACCAGATAGACACAGATAGCAATTAGCTGATGAACATGGAGGAGTGGAGACCAAAAACTGAGCTAAAAGAACAAGGATATTTGACTTTCATTCATCAGTTGGCCACAAAGACGACTCAAATTGAATCATAATGGTTTTCCGTAACTACTGGACGTGTAAATAAGCAACTGTTTGCTTTTTGTTCTCAAATGTTCCCATAAAGTTGAAAGAACATCTCTCCAAAATGCTGCAATAAAACTGCCTTTTAATTATATCTAGGTGTACCTAATAAACTGGCAAAAAGATATTCATGATGTTATATTTGTTTCAGCTGTGAAGGCTCAACATCCTAAAGGCAGCCTGTTCTAAAACGAGTTTAAAAACAAAACAAGCATTAAAGCCCAAGATTTACATTGTTATATACTTTCTTAATTATAATGGACATATTTATGAGTTAGGACTGCTGCTTTGCTTTTAACTGCTGTTTCAGCCCCTTGTGCTTTTAATTACCAGTAGTCCTCACAGAAGAGAAGTGTGCATTCTTGTGGTGGCACTTTGTGTGCTCCTCTGCTCCACCCATCCCAAACAGCCTGCTCCAACTCCACAGCCAGATGTCACAGTTTAATATAAACGTACTCCTGGTACCCAGTGTTGGGATCAAATTGGATTCTTGAAAAGCAATTGAGGAACAATTTAGACTTGACAAACTTTCTAATTTTTTATGATTATTGTACTTACTTCCCTTAATAATGTTTTCCTCTTGGCTAAAATATTAGTAAGCAGCTGCAAATTAGTCTGAGGCTGTAGACTTTAAAGTAAAGACAACGGTCGCCCTCCCTGGAAATGAACCCAGACACAGTCTCATGGACCTTGCCATCATATCACCAAGATAATGTTAGAACCAGGAGGCGACACTGACGGCTGTGTATTCCTGGTCTTCTACATTCTCACTCTTCCTGCATGTAATACTGCCTGTGTTTCTACAAAGCGTGCCAACACCTCCAAGTGTAACTAATTCAACACAGATTTTTAATTTCTAGCAAAAGTTATGTGACCTGTAAAAAGTATTTAACATAAAAGTTGAATCTTGAACTTGGAAAAATAAACTCAAGGGCTACTTGCTAGCATAAAAAAAAAACAGATCTGTAGACCACAGGTCAAGCAAGACCTTTAGTTAAAAGTGCAGAAATAAAACTTGATTAAACATATTCAGTACTCGCAAAGGCTTTCTGATGAAGGAATGTTCTGAGGACATTTATTTTTGTCAAATAAATTGTAAAGATTGTTTGCATATTCATAAATGTGCAGTTTTGGTTGTTTCTGTGATCTTGTGTTTATAATGTGAGTATTTAGTTTGCTAGGTTTGAGGAGTGGTAAGTGCTAACTGAAATATTAAAGTCAGTGTTTAAGATTTAGCTACAATGAGGTTTTTGACGTTGGTGCTCATCACTATGCCGGTGCTCTGTTTCCCAGGGCGGCTCAGTACGAAGGACGTTTCTCCCGTCGGGTGACAAGTGTCACTCATGCGAGAGGCGTGTTTATATGGTGGAGAGGGTTTGTGCCGAGGGGCTCTACTTCCACAGGGAGTGTTTCCGCTGTTCCACCTGCAGCTCCGCCCTGCGACAGGGAGCACATGCCTTCGACTCTGAACAGGGTATGTGCCATCCAATATCCTCTTTAATCCAGATTTTACTAATGTATCTAGTTTGTACTGACGTTTTGCTGTAATTTTACAGGAAAATTGTACTGCAAACTTCATTTTGCTCAACGCAACAATGAGACAAACCTACAGAGGACTTTCCTTCTACGCTCAGTGAGTACTTTGCATTTCTAAAAGAATCCATCTTATTTGAGTAATATTGACTAGAATTTAAGATATCTAACTCCTCTGCCGTCTGTCATAGACTCGTTCTGGAGCTGAAGCTCAGGAGCGATGTGTTGATGATGAACAGAGCTTGGAGTCCAGCAGCACAGCAGACCTGCAGAGTCCATCCTCAGCAGGTATCTTCAGCTCGTTCATGAGGAAGCACCTAAGCCGGCCTCTGATTGTGATTCGTGCTGTGTGTAACACCCCCTGGTATCTGTCCCAACGTGTGCGTAGTACAGCACTGGCCCTCGCGAGTCACCTGAGGGACAATGCCCAAGACTATGCATTCCTGTACGAGCTACTGAGTATGAGCTTGCCCCTGCTGCTTGTTCTACAGGAGGTACTGCTGCAGATGTACACAGAGGCTGTGCCTGCTGAGCCCAGCTCTCTACAGCCTCTACTGCTGTGGCTGCAGGAGCATATAGGGCAGAGGCTCATCTAGACACTCAGCAGTCTCCAGCTGTTAATATTTGACTGCAAATGCCATTCAATATGTGGCTGGGTGCACATTAGCAGGAGTGTTTTTGTCATAATACCATTTGTAGCCGTGCAAAAGCACTTTTTGTATTGTTTACTTTCCTTTTTATGATGATACTGCTCTCGGTGTCTTGGATCAGTCAAAGAAGAGACACTGTAGGTTGTTCATGCAACTTCTTTGAAAATTACCATAGGGGTTAATGAAAGCTGCACCACATATTTTTGCCGTGGGTTTGATGTGGAAGCTGCACATAATTTGCACAGTTTGAATAAGATAAACAAATAGATTTAAGGTAGTTAGAATGGAAATAAAACA
This sequence comes from Taurulus bubalis, assembly GCF_910589615.1. Taxonomy (NCBI): domain Eukaryota; kingdom Metazoa; phylum Chordata; class Actinopteri; order Perciformes; family Cottidae; genus Taurulus; species Taurulus bubalis. The sequence goes on along the minus strand of NC_136592.1, from coordinate 14,203,511 downwards.
GGCCACAGTCAGTGCACTTGATACTGCTGGGATATTTTTTGCTGTAGAACTTTTTACAAACTGTCTTGGAAAATTGACCCTGCATTTAAAATTGCTTAACTCAGGTTATGACTGACTAACTTGATGCACTTTAGCTTTGGGAACTGCCTTGTCGGCGCAGCAGTAAACTGTCACATTAAAAAGCCAGTGCTCATGTTAACGCTGACCACCAGACAGGTTTTCTTTTGACTTTGCATATGTGCGCTTGCCATATGCTTTTTTTTCTTGAATGTGTATGCGTTTTATGCACATGTCAACAATTTGCTCATTATTATTTTATACTTTCACCATTCGGTTTACTTTCATGAGCAGTTTTTATTGATCCTTGAATGGACAACGCCAAAGAATCGGTCTGGTGAGTTTCTCTCCCGTTATTTAGTTCTACTTTGCTGCCATCTACTGTTGACTTTCAGATATACTATGAAAACAAAATGAGATACCCCACCCCCTTTTTTTTTTTTAAACCTCTGTATAACATTACAGACAATTACGTTTTTAATTTTTGATTTATGATTGATTCACTGTAGACAATAGAAGCTGGTGAACATGCTGTGATGTGTTTGAATGTGCTTGCCACTCTTGCCATAATTGTAAAGCATGTTGTTGCCTCTTTGACTGGAAGTTACACAGTTGCTTCCTATTTAATACACTAATCGAATGATGCTTATGAAGCACTTCATACTCATGAGTTTTGTTGATACAATATTTGACAATGATATTTGCAAAGACTTCAGGCTTTATTTTAAGTGTTTACAGCATGATATGCTGGATATCATGATGTATTGTCAGCGCCATAATGTTTCATGTTCATTTACTATATCTGCTGCGTTAATATGAGCTGGTTGACAGTGTTATAAGATACCAAAGAACTGTTCTCACACACACTGACTGGATTTGTGTATCATTTATTTTATACATCTGTATGACGATAATCAACACAGCATGTGTAATGTTGCCAACATACAAATATCGTCATTATTTTATTTTGTTTTCATAAACATTTTCTACTTATTTGTGTTATTTGTGTCTGTATGTTCTCATGTGTCTCTTTTCCACTTGTTCAGCTGACGCCTTTTATGAAATGTGTGAGCCAGCTGGATGGTTAGGAGAAATTACATTTTGAAGGTGATCACCTGCACGATCATGTCATACTTGTGATGTGGCTGCAGATACTGACAATAAATAGCTGACCAAAAGTGTCTATCACTTAACAATATTGCTGAAGTGATTAAACATGTTTGTTTGAAGTTTTGACAACTAAACTCATGACTAATGAGCCTTTGTCATTGATCCTCCAGCTGTTTTGGGAATGGTACTAACTAAGCCTGGTTCAAGACTCCTAAATTGATGCCTACATCTCCTACTTTTCTACTGGTTCAAAACGTATGAATACTACAATTAAAGTCAGATTTGTTTTAAATTGTAAAGAGAAGAAACCAAGAAAATATCAAATCAGATTTTATTCCAACTTTTTCTTCAACTTTGCACAAAGGTCCATTTTCTTCTGTATTGATTGTATCACAAAAGCAGCCCGGCAGTTGTCAAGGTTTTCCGATGTTTGAGTTTTTATTTCTTGGAGAACTTCCAATATCCACTTTTACAGACGACTGTTTTCCAGGTGAGTAATAATATTTGCTTAAATTTGTAACCATCATGAACAAAGACTCGTTAAAGTGCTTATTCAAATGGTAAGATGTATAGGTAAATTGACCGAAATCCAGAGTTGTTTTCCTTCCTCTGTTCATGTGAACAAGCCTGATACTCTTATCACAGTTCAGCTTCTTTTCTCTCTTGCCACTATCTATCACCCACCTCATCAGCTCATTCAGTGCACCTGTTAGTCACACCCACCTCATCAGCTCAATCACTCTCACCTGCCCACTCTGCTGCGCCTACTTCCTCCGGTATATAAACCCCAGTCTCACACGCACACACGCAGTGCCACATCGTTCACTGCATTATGCCAGACTTTCCAGCGCTTACCCACAGACGGTTTTCCCGTTACCGACCCTGCCTTTGGACTTCCTTGCCTCTGCCATGGTAAACCACCATATAGCCTTCTGTCCCCGACCACGAGAATAGCCTGTGCTTTTTGTCTGCCTTCTCACCTGACGGCTTGGCGTCCATTTAGAGGTTGAATACAGCACCGTTTAGAGAAACCTCTTTTATTGTGTGCATTGACCTCTCTAACTTTATATTTTCACTTCACAACTGACCTGGTTTATAGAACACATTAGTGGCATTTATCTGCCTATCTTAAAATGAGAAGTACTTGTGTTGGAAACTATTCAGGGATGCACTTTGTGCACAGTGACTTAAGGAATTGCTGTGATAAATGATTTTACTTGGAAAAAAGTCCTTGACTCTACAACACCAGTTTAGATTCTTCTTGTCTTCTTTTGCTTTGAAAGTAAATATTGAAGGATAATTATACTTTTTTATATATAAATAAGATGTCCACCATTTAACATTTCCATCATGATTTCTGCTCCTACTACTACTAGCACAACATAACAATCTAAACCAGCAGTTGTTTATGCACCAAAAGTTCGACTCCATGCTCCACAACAGCCAACAAACTAACACATGCTTTGCTGATGCATTATCCTCTCCTTCCTTTGTCAGCTCTAAATGTATAAATATTGTGTGCATCTTTGTTCTTCCAATGTTATATCACCCCAACAAAATATAATCTAGTACTTTTGACAGTATTTAAGAGCTTTTCAGCCTCTACAAGCTTGTTTTATGATCACAGAATGTGACAGAGCCTAACTTCTTAGCATTTATTGTGTGTCCCTACATCTCTACATTTTTTTTTTTTTAATCAGTAAGCACATGTTGAGACCAACAAATTATCAGGGGTTTACACAGTAAAGGAAATTAGCTACATAGAAAGATATTTGTTATTTATTTATATAAATACAAAGACTGATGATCATTTCTGGCATCAGCTGCCAGAACAAGTTCATGTTTTTTCCTCTTTGTTCTAAACTTGAACATGAATTAGCAGTACTATTAGTATTCAACGTAACACCTCAAAGATCCTTAACAATTTCAAGAAACGGATATTGTAAGAAGCAGTCGAGAGTGTGCAGGTCTTCTGATGTACAATACAATGTTTGTTTCTTGTTTGTTTTTCATTCAGAAGCTGCAACGCAAGTGAGGTGTCACTTCCCCTACAGAGGACTGAGATTTAATTCATTAAATAATTATAATTATTCATGACGTTGTTGTATATAATTGTTTATAATTAATGCTGACTTCTTGAAAGTGTGTAAAACGTTTATTCTTTGTTTGTTGAGTGATTCCTGGATTGCTTTTGGTGCCACAGTATTTCTCAATAAATGTATGTGTTGTTGACTGACATCTGACTTTGTTTATCAAACTTCAATATGTTGAATAATTTTAACCTGGTTCAGTTTAATTGCTTATTACAGTGTGATTCTAGTATATTAAAAAGTTGAGTAAAGGACTGAAAGCAATGACTGAAATAGTTTGTCTGTACATCAAACTGGTTACTTGAATCCTTCGTGCAGAGTAATCTTTAAAATAAAAGATCCCATAGGAAAGTCAAGTCTTTCTTACTGAGCTTGACCAACAAAATTCATGAATACCCTCACATCTCTCTGTGAGCAGAAATTGACCTGTGTATCTCTGAATAACTTGGCTAAAATCTGGTTTATAAAGCACATAAAAGATTAATTCCCTGTGTCCTCTTTAGTCATAAAGTCTAACATTTTAAAAGGAAAATGCTCTCCTGTGTCTTGTTAGAAGCTCTTGAGGAATGCACTTGGAGCTGGGATGGCTCGGTCTCTATTGACTGGAGGAAATTGCTTAGTGCAAAAGATTATTTTAAGTGTTGCACAATAGTACTTCAGAGTGTGAACTAAAAGAAGTCCTTGACTCTACTAAATGAGTTCATATTGTGAATGAAAGTCATTATCGCCTGACTTGGTTAAATACACTTTACAAGTTTTTAAGAATCAAAGAGTAGAAAGACCAACAATTTGACTCAGTTTGATGGCAGCACTTTGTGAATATAAGAGGAGATAATTTAGCTGGGTAGCCTCGTGTATGCGGAGTAGTCCGAGAGTTACTTCCCTCATCTTATTGATGAATGGGTCATTTAAAGGGCAGCTTTGTATAAAGGCATTCAGATATTAAATGGAATATATACATCTTATGGATGTGACCTCTATGGGTTTCCTCTAATCCTAAAACTCAAAATAGATGTGAGCTTTTAATATTTTAGGTTTTCAATGTGTGCAGTCTTATTTGTTTTTATATATTCTTGAATTCTCTTTCTCTGTAATTGCATTAGTATCTGTACTTTAGACCGGAGCTATTCACAGTTGAACATTTTTATGAAAAATAAAAAAACTCTGAGTTTCACCTCCGTCAAGTTAATATTTAACTTGGTACTGATAGCAAAACCCAGCAGATTTTAGGATTTGAGAGCAGCCTTACAAACAAAATACAAAATACAAACAGCCTTTGATCATTTTACTGTATACTTTAGAAAAAGACACATAGACAAGTTCACACATGAAGCCTGCATGTTACGCACTTAAACTTCAGCTCTTGTCTGTTTCTTAAAAATCCTTTGAGATTCTCAAATATGAGAAATATAAAAGTCTTACAAATAAAAAGTAGAATTCATAAGCAAACAAAATAACTGTTGCTTAATATCAAGACACCCAAAGGTGTATTTCATATTAAAGCCTCACTTGGTCTGATATGACTAATGGCTGTTTTAGATAGATATTTCTGTGTAACTGACATTACTGAGTCAGTTTTCTGACATTAGTTTCTCCTCTCAATCGGATCACCTAATCATGGTGTCTCTAAAGCAGCAGCAAAATGCAGGGAAGTCCAATGGTCTATTGTCCTGTAATTGCTACTTGAGACCACAGAGGTTGCTGTTCAGCAATAGTTGTGTGCTTCTCGCATTGTGTTTTTAAAGCAGCTATGATTGATATTGTATAATAGCCATGCATCAAATGGCAATGTGAAAACAGAGTTACAATGTGAAAGGGGTCAGTTGAAGTGATGAACAGACTGTTAACACTGTTCTTTGCTGGGATCAGATCAGGATTTGTGTGTTTAGACATCACCAACCTATCTGCATGGCTCCCTGTGGTAACACGGTTGGCGTCAGTAACTACATTTATACTAAGCTGACGCGGCTTTCCAATGCTGTAGCATTTCGCCCTCCAAACAACCACATCTCCAAATGTGGTTTAGATCCGATACGCAATAATCACATTTCATGTGGCTTTTTTTTTGCTGTCCATACCTGGATACAATCTGGATATGTCATCAAACGGATCTGGGATTTTGAGTGTTTATATCACGGCAGATTGATGAATACAAGGGAATAGAGAAAGGCTGACGAGATACTACACAACACAGGTGATCACATAAAAAGGAGGGAAAACCACAAAGACAGGAAGTCAAACTATCAAAGGACACAAGCAGGGTCAGGGAATTTCAAAAATAAAACAGGAAACAAACTAAATCAAGTTAGTTTAACAGTTTAACCAGACGCATATTTGTTTAAATGAACAATAAGAGTGTTTAATTTGCAGGAATATTTATGTGATTCCTTTCTGAGGGAGATCTTTAAAGGAGCTCATGTTACTTAATTTATTTCTTTAAATCTGATTGTCATCCCATCAAACCTACAAAAACAACTCAGTTGATGCAAATCTATTGACAACATGATAGACCGACGATCACTAAATATTTTAATTATTTAAGAGAATTTCAATACAGAGCTAGTGCTCTGACTAATATAAGAAACCATTTGTGATTGTATAAAACACAGTCCTGCAAAATCAGAAGTCCCTGCATTTTGTTGTTTATGGATCTCTTGTGGACTGCCATCTGTTTACTGACCTCTTGTAACTTTTTCATTTCTTCTTTTTTATGAAATGACTTCTCCTTAAATGCAAAAAGAGCAGAATAGAAAACAAGTTGTAAGGTAGCAATGATTAGCATCCAAGCAATAGAGCAATCAGAGCCTGAAATTGCATTGAAATTGCAGAAGCTTTTGAAAAAAAATAGAAAAGCTGGGAGGAAATTAATCTAAAAATATAATGTCATTATTTCAGCACTTTGACGCAAATCGCCCTTTAAAGAGTCAAACACAAATAAGAGACATTTGCTGGGCTGAAGGAGTAAATCATCTATTCTATTTGAACATTTACATTTCCTCTCAGGAGAAAATAAAACGTAAAATAAACAGACGTCATTTCAGGGGATTTTTGTTCCCAATACTTACAATATTTTGCAGTAAGGCTATTAAGAAATATTGATATGGTAATATTCAAATGAAAAAAACACTGCTGCTATATGACATAAAAGCAAACATGTTTCAAAACAAATGCCAGTATAAACAGGCTCTACACATAACAGAGCATCACAGAGGAGCTGATAAACATGCTGCCTGTTTCATATTGATAAACGTAAGAAAACGGCTAATGGCAGCCTATGTCGTTCTATATCTTATAACAAACCACTCAGAGCCTATCTGACCATCTCATACCAAATAACACAACACAGAGAATTACAGTTAAGGCCGCTGGACAGACGGAAGAAACAATGAAGTTGTCTTCAGTGTAGTGATGCTGCCGGCCCACGAGGCTCCTCTCTGTCTGCACTGAGCTCCTGCTTCAGTCTGTTTGGCCGCACAGAAACAACATGGAAAATGTCTTGAAGAGAAAAAGGCTTTAATCATAATAACTGGGCAGGAAAAGTAATGTTGTACATGTTGTTGCTTAGTGTGTCTGAAAGGAAAGCCTCACCACGAGGCTGTCCAACACAACAGGAACATAAAATCACTAAAAAGAACATAAAATCACTGGTGGAAGTTTACTCCTCTACTCCTCGACATTTAATCTTTACTCCATTACAGTTATTTTGCATCTTTAGTTGCATTGCAGATTAAGATTTTAAGTACAAAACATTTGATGAATTTATATACACTGTTGAATTTATATACACTTAATCTGCACTTTTTCTTGAATACTTTAACTTTAATACTTGAATTCCATTTTGCTAATAATGCTTTTTACAGAAATCATATTTTCAATCACACGTGGAGCCCAGAAACTGACAACATGCTGTTGATCAGTTGGTTAGTAACAGAGGGTAAAGACAAAATATAAAGCTATTAGAAACAAACCTGAAGCTGGATAGGCTTCTTCTCCTTTAAGTTGATTCAAAAGAGAGATGCTTTTTGTTTTCTTTCGTGTCAGTCACCCATCTCATTAATCATAACAATAGTAGACCATTGGGAAAACCAGAAATAAAAAATAGTAAAACCGTTTGATCAATTGATTGGAGCCAAAGGTACAACGCTCTATTTTCACTCCATTTTAACTCAATCGAACTGTATCATTCATTGACATTAGCCTATTGATGTGACTGACAATCTCTTCCTGAATTTTGACAGTTTCATAGCTCTATAGCTGCACAATAAAGACATTATTTCTTTTCAGTGTTGTATTTCAAACGCCATCCCTCTAAATGTGAAAATATGCCACAAAGTATTCAGTAATCATTTCTGTGTCCTCATAGGACGTTTTATTAACAGAAAGAATGTTTTTGCTTGAGATCCTTGAATGAATTCTCTTCTGAATTCAACTGGTGCTTAGAGCATAATACAAACATTTGCAAACCAATTTTTAATGAAGCAAATCGAGAAGTGCAAACCCTACAGCCTTCACATCCAAAATCCTTCAAATATTTCTGCTTCAGTTTGAACCCCAAAATTCCAATAAGCTGTTCAAATTGACTGAGCGCATCTGTTTTAATATGCTGCTAATTTAAATGTCATGGTTTTGCATTGTTTTTACATTGCCTCAGATTGTCAGTTAAGGGTTAATTGTATGTTGTATATTACATTTTTTTAATATGTATATTTCTTGAGATTTAGATAAATGGACCAGAAAGCATGCCATTGACAATTCTCCTTGGTCAATACAAAACAGTCCAGATTATTCAGATAATTTCATTCAGATTACTCAGATTGACAGGAAGTCTGTCCAGACCTCGCTCAAACATCATGAAGAGATATGTGCTGTCTGGCATTTTTCTCCTTTTTTTATAATATCTGTGAGAAGGAAGAAGCACGTCTGAAAATGGCAACTAAATAAAAACTTGGAAAGTCCTCCCTGGGACGCATGTTCTTGTTACACACGGCATGTGACTGTGTTTAGAACAATGCAATCACATGTAAACGGGGTCAAACTTTAAATCACTATTATAGTCATTCAATTGGAAAAACGTCACAGGTATTTACTTACATTTTATTCCACATAGAGGCAATTTAGTTCGGCTTTAAAAGGTAAAAGGCAAAATAGTCTTTTTTACATAAAACTAGTTGCTTTCTGTATTGACTTGTACACCCACCAAACATCTCTCTGGAAATGCCTCCAGTAGTATTAACTAATACAGGTTTTCTTATGGCAATTTTGCCTATATTTGTAATAAGTGTATAATACATCCATGGACAAAATAATTACACTCAATATATTCAGCGAAATGTGGAGTTGCAGCTGCACAATTCTGCCTCTTCCTCTACAAGGCAGAGAAGGGCTGTAGAAGGACTACCTCACAAACCTATTTGTTATATCTGTTATATCTATAGCCCTCTGGTTACTCCATCTGTGATCAAAAAGGTAATTATTTGTTTAATCTTTCTCGCCATGCATTCTTATGAAATCCAGCTCCCAAGATACTGCATTTGTACGTAGATGTGTAATACTTCAAATGTCCTCCTTCCTGTTTAGAAAATAGACTTTTGAGAGCGCTAGACTCTATTATTGGCTTTACTTTTGTACTGGAGCAACAATTTTTCAGCTATTGAAAGGTGGACTCCAAGGATATAGATGCTCCCGTCAGAAAAGAGAGACCGCTTGGAAAAGAATATGATGAGAGAGTGATGTATTGTTCCTTGAGAACATTTTAATTCAAGAACCTTAATTCTAGCGGCTGAGTATCCGCACAAAGTGAATAGATGTTCCAAAACTACACTACAGTGATTGTTTAGGTGACACATTTCATTTGTATCCTATGATCAGATGATTGAGTTCAGATTTTGGGTAAAAATGGCAGTGGTAATTAATTATATTAATAGTGGCTGCCTTTTAATTAAGTGAGACAGGTCCAGGCTCACTGGCATCGTTCATTGTATTACTTTCACCTGTGCTTTTCATGCTGTGACAAGTCAACCAGTGATAGACTGTGAATGTTACCAGAGTAAAGGTAAATCTGACTAGAGAGTAAACGAGCATTGAGTAAACGAGCATTGAGTAAACAAGCGACTGATTTCACACACAGTCCCACCTGTTCTGCATTTTCATGATTACTCTCTAGTTAGTCCTCATTGGTCCAGATTATTTAAGGCTGCATTTCATCCACCAGATGGAGACCGTGTTTTCACATGCAAGGCTGTGGATCGGCTCGTTGGCGCTGGATTTCGTACATTATGCAAATGAACAGAGACGTCTGTAATTGACAGAAAGGTGATCCAGAGACACTGGAGTAGCCACTAGCAGCGTTGATATGTCCTTGAACACAACTTAAATTTCTTTTTTTTAATCACAAAACAACCAAAAATACATCCAGGACATGGTAAAACCTTACACCCCAGGTCTGCCAATCGGCTTTTAGCTCCGTCACTGTGAGCTGAACACTCAACAAAGTCACGACTGTTTGCTGTCCTGGCTCCTCAATGGTGGAATGAGGACCCCATTGACATCAGGACAGCAGAAAGTCTCTACATCTTCCGTCGCAAACTTAAAAACACACCTCTTTTTGACTATACCTTGAATAAAGAAAGTAGCACCTTAGTAGCACTTAAATCGCACATACTGATAGTACTTTGTAGTTGGACTTTCATGAATAAATTGTACTTTCTTGATTCTTGCTTTTCTGAGTTTGTACTCATGGTTGAATGCACTTATTTTATTGTAAGTCGCTTTGGATAAAAGCGTCAGCTAAATGAAATGTAATGTAATGTAATTTATGGTTATGGTTGTGTTAAGTGATGTTTATAAATTGAGAATGTTGCGACTATTTAATGTGTTTTAATCAACTTTAGCAACGGTTTGGAGGACGTATAGTAATGTATTGTACAGGTATTGCAAACTGAAGCAGATATAACTGATGTTTTTATATTGACAATGTGAAAGGGGTCACTCATAGTGATGATCCTGTTGACAATTACCAACTGAATAGCTCCCCTCAGCTTAGATGTCCGACCCTGGTTTACTATCACTGCTCTCATGGCGTTGTTTCAGCCTTTGCAGGCAGCTGTTTTTAGCAAGAATTCAGTAAAAATACACTGCACAGTTTACCTGCTGACCACCAAACCGTTAGCAACTTTGGGGAAGAAATAGAGGAACATTTAGAAGCTTAGGGGCCAGATATTTCACTCGATAGTTGATGGATATACCAAAAACAAAGTTAAAAGGAAGATAAATATTGGACTTGCATTTACCAAGAGTAAAATATGACACAGCATGTATTATTAGGTTGATCTCTAACTGCTGAATGTGTAAAGACAGGCAATTGTCTGCTAAAAAGTTTACTATATTAACTTAAAGGGTGATGATGTGATATTGCAGGTTAAATTTAGGACCTGAATGCTTCTTCCACCACTGCTGCCAGTCCGGTATCATGTAATCTATCTTCTACTTACAGTATATCGTACTCCCTTTTAATATGGCAGAATGTTTCTGTTCCTGAGGCTACCTGGTTTTCTTTCTGTGTAACACTCATTTTATAAACCTTGTATGAGTGACAGCTCTTCTTAAAGATCATCAGAATTTAAGCTAATTATTGGAACGCTGCACTAACAAGAATAAATATATCTCTTCACATGTTAAATGCAGACTTTTGTAGTTATAGTGTATATTTTATGTTGGAAGGGTTGCTTCAGTTGAAAGCATCATACCAGCGTCTCTTAGTTTTGGTTGAGGATGCTACTATAAATTGCACCCTGGGTTTCTTGTCAGCCTCATCCTCTGACATTTAAGCTGGGATAGTGACAATACCATTCAATAGCCCATTGTTCTAAACCACTATCTTCAGTAAAACCCAGGTCCAGGGAGCTGTGCTTTTTCACCAAAAAGCAGAAAATGATCACCCATAATCAGACATCATACACCAAGATGTCTTGAACAGGAGCATTTCCAGCCATTAGGTGTAATTACACTGCTGTATCTGCCTTTATATACCTCTGTATTCATGTCAAATAAGCATCCCTGCCTGCCCCTCATAGAGGACAACAGCAGTTCTGGCAGCAGTTAAGAAAAACACCCACAGGTAAGGTAAGCTTGGCAATACCGACCGAGGATGAGTAGTTTATGTCTATTAGAGGTTGAGGAACTCTTATGTGTTTGTTATTGATTTGTGCTAAGGCCTCAGAACAGGATCTATCAAAGGTTTTCTATGTTCTCCCCTATCAGAGCTATTTTAACATGACAATTTGTGGTTTTTGATGTTCTTCTTTTTTTTTATTACTGTACATCAATTTCACTGCATACATTGTGTGCCAGAAATGGTATTTTACAACGAAGCCATATGCCTTTATTGTAAACATAAACACAAGTAGCAGCTAAAAGCACCGTTTCTACAGAAATCATTCCTTCTGAAATTTTTTTTATCACCTTGTAGGTCCAACAAATTTTTTGCCAGATGGCAGAAATTCGATGGTGCGCTGATTCTCTTTGATGGCAGGACATAAAGCTCTGTTCTAAAAGCATGCATCTGTGTGATATCACAAAATCCTCTGCCTCAGATACAATCTGCCTGCACATCTGGTTATAATCACATTTTAAACATTGGTTATGCAATAATCTGTCTTTTATGTCTGTGTCCTCCTGGCAGAGTCTTCTATTGAATAGACAACTGAGCAGCCAGAGATATTAAGAGATTTGTCGGCAACTAGCAGGTATGCAAACTCTTAAAACTGATTGAAAAAACACCGAACGGCTGCAGGAATATACAAAAGCATTTAAAACTGGATTTGAGAGTATTTTGTTGAAACTTCATCAAGTGACCCATTTGTCCTCTATAACCTCCACATACTGTATTGTATTGTGTTGTTCTTGTAACAACACAATACAATACTGTATTGTACTGTATTGTGTTGTTCTTCTAACTATATGTACAGTACGTTTTGGGGTATTGACACAATGCAACGGGTCATTTAATTTCAAAAACAACATCCTAAATGTATCAATTGATGTGCAGCCGCTGTAACTAAACGCTCACAGTTAATGTACCCATACCCAACAGGTTTCTCATGGCATCTGCACAAACTAACCAATTTCATGCAAAGTCATTCCATGTATAAATACATTTCTATATTTATTCACATAAATAAGAACATAATATATATTGGGACTCTTGTCCCAATGTATATTGTTTGTCCACTGTTTGTGGAAAGATACATTGATTACTGACATCTGAGTTCCTCCTCTATAGAAAACAAGAATTGATTTCATTAATTGTACACCACATATAGTCTTGTTATCACAAATTGACTTCATTTCTAAAAGGTCTGTAGTTATGGAATATTGAACAAGCACTGAATTCATCACTGTCGAACATTTCTGCACAAATGCAACTAATTTTCATGAGGACCATTGGTCAGCCACAGACCTTTTTAATGGAGCCCTACTTAATGACCAGAGTGGAGGGCAACTGATTGTACCACAGACATTTATTATATCCTGCATAGAATAAATCATCAAGGGCAGAAAAGTGACCCAGCCAGTCTTATTTATTTCAGAATCCGTCGGTTCATTACTCGCAGGGAGGGAGGAATTGTCACTTACCATTTCCAGTGTTGACTGGTTAGGAAGGCTGTTTATATTTTTTGATCTGATCATCGTAACCTGGTACAGCATAAGTTAGCATAGTGATCAAATTGAAGCAGCATCACGAGACCAGGGAAAGATTCAATACTTTAACAATTCAGCATAGTTTTGTGAGCTCAGTGAACAAAACCTAGACAAAACCTCATGTCACACCTTGGGTGGCAAACTAAGACAACTTAACAGACTGAGAGTTGTAGATACACTCATATGTTTTTTACTGGGGAGACAAAATGCATCCCTGTTGGTCCTCTGTGTTATAACCAAGCGTTTTAAGAACTTGCTGTGAACTCTGACCACCTGCTTCTTCCACTGTAAGAAGTTCAAGATCCACTGATACAAAGACGTTTGGAGTTCATCATCCGGCCTGGAGGGTGGAAATTTATTAAATGCTGAGTTATAATCAACAAACAAAATGACACTGCATCATTGACAGACTGTTCTGTCCTATGTGCAAGCTGTTAGGTTTCAAGAACAACACTGGACAAGGAACTGCAAAACAGGTGCTCAAATACCTCTATTATAACAGACAATGTCTGTCGTCATTCAGGCAGATTGGGTTGGATTTTTTCCTACTAAAAGCAAAATTAAAACATGCTGGAGAATGAGGCTGTGGGAGCTTTCAGAGCATGTCTCATTTAAACCAGTTTAGTTCTCCATCGTAACCTAAAATAGGCTAATCTGTTAAGAAGACGGTTATTTTATAGGATCAGATCAAATGGTGTGAAAAGCATTCCTCCTAACCAATCAGCTTTCTGTAAATAAAATATTTTTGCAGTATCTTGTTATGCCACAGTCATATTAAATATCCTATAGTCGACTGGTGACATACCATTAGAACAACTCTACTTTTCATATTTGCTTATTTTATTGCACAATTGGTTGACAATATTTTTTTGTACTGAATGTAAATCCCTGCTGCATTATAATTGTACTGTTTGGAACAATAATTGAATCATAGAGGTATAATCATATTTCATCAGAATTGTCCCTGAAAAACATGACGAGGCAACTTTGGGAAACAGAGTATTTTGAAAACCCAATCAGATGGCAAAATGTCATAAAATGTGGTTACTGTGAGAAACAGAATACAAAAAGGAACATAATGTGTTTACTGGAATTAAGTGTAAAGTGCAGATCAAATAATAAATGTTAATAGTATCAGTGTATAAATGTGGATGTTACACTATGCAGCTCAGGCCGATGTGGCACTTATACAGTTCTATATACCGGTGAAATTTCCCAATGTTTAATGATCCATTGCTTTTTCATCGAGGAGGTTGTTGTACAAATTCAAAATACACATGGATACATGGATTATAAAGATCAGTGAGGGTAAAAAAAGAACCCTAAGGACCTTGTTTTAAAGCCCCATTCCCACTATTGCACTTGTTTTATTGCAGATCACATTTACTCTATTTCAGCCTGAGGAACAGTGTACATAATGCAGTGTCTTCAGGGGCCAATGAGGTAGTCTAACTTTTTAATTCTGCTAATTTCTGTCAGATAGCTAGTGTTATACATGAAAGAAATCTGCAATTTACAACAATTTATTCAAATAAATATAAAAAATAAAGAATGACAGATAATAGTGGAGCAGCTTAAAGCTGTTATGATATGTATGAGCTGATAGGTGAAACAGAAAACCGTTTTTTAAGTTGCCACAAGGGGCCATTTCCAGACCTTGCTTTGAACATGTTCATCAGTAAGCCTTGAAAGCAGCAGTCAAATTATAATGAACACACAGGGAATTCGGACTATTGTAATGTAGTTTGCGGTTTTTCTTCAAGCTGTTCTGAATCATATGGTAACAAACTAAAAACTGTGGGGTTTATTCAGGAACATTTGCTCATACAAACAAAACACGTATACAAAAATGCACTTAACAGAAATGCAATGAATGAAATAATCAGACGCTCTACTGATTGGGATGTGGGCTCCCCCACTCCTATTCATTTAACCAGTAAGTGGCCCTCACTAGCCCATCTCTGATCTCTGAATAAAGCGAATCAGCGCGGCTGGCTGAGCAGTCAAAGCAGAGAGCCAGCAAAGCACCTGGCCTTACACGGCTATCTGATTAGAGGAGGTTGCAGGCCAGGATGAACCAGACCAGGCCAGGCAGTGGCAGATCTGGAGCAAAATGAACTAAACCAGACTAATTCTATTGTACCATGGCCTACCTTAGAGGCTTGGAGCAGCAGGTTCAAATCAAAGCCATACGATAGCACAGACCAACCTTATCAACCAGAAGTGAGGACTGCAGTGGATAAACTATAGCTTCACTGGTTCAGAACAGCTGATTGGTGTTCTCTGAAGCATGCATTTAATGATTAAACTGTTATTATCTGCCGTATCCCCAAGACCCCAAATTGGCTTGCTTCTCTGACATGTCGCAGCCGAAAATGGCAGGAATGTTGAGATTGACACACCAGAGTGAAGGCATTAGTAAGAGATTTCTAAACACAGGATTTGGAATCTTTTGTTGCTGATTTTTAGGGAAAAATATTTACAGATGGCAAAACCCCAAATGGATGCACCATATATACATATAGATTGAATAATGTATAAAAGCCTAAAAAAGAAGCTTGGTAAGTCATGCAACACACTGCATGTAACCATGGACATCAGTGGACATCAGTAGCGACATACAGACTACACACGGCTCACATCTTCAGATGAGGCAATGCATGGCACATTTTGACGCATGCAGTCTTTGCCAGATTTATATATTTGGATACCGACGTGCTTGTAACCTACAACTGACCAGAGGCTGTTAAGCAGTGGAACCCAATGTCCAAGTTCAACTATGAATGGAAAAAATAAATAGAAAAATGTAATCAGAGGATAAATCTTTGCAGGTTCAAGGCCTGGAAAACTGGAAAATAAAAGCAGACATATTGCACACTGCAGGCAGTCACTAGAAAACACCATAAGTCATGACCTGGCTTTGGGCCCATTATACTCATTAGTTATTGAAAGTAAGGGATACTATTAAGCAATTAAATCAACACAGAGGCACCTGAAAACAGCAGCCTGTTGTGTAGAGAGAAAGTGTGTTTTATTACAGTGTTATTCCTGAACGACGGTGAGGTTGCTTCATGGCAGGGTCGGTTCCATTAGCCTGCTTTTGTTCACTTTGGCAAAATGTGTTGGTCATTTGTGGCAAAGTGTACATATAGTGCAGTGTAAGTGCAATACAGGAGAGTGTAGGTCTTAGTAATGCAGTCGTCTCTGTCAGGCCTGGTCTAAAAGGAGGACCCAGATGCACGGGATATCCGTACAGGCACACTTTATTGTTTCCTTTGATCCAAACAACTTTCTCACTAAACCTTCAAACATAAAGCGCTCCCAAAGGAGGGGAAAAAAACAGAACAAAACTACTTACGCACAAAAACTTTTGGGAAAACTCTAACTAGGGCTGTGGACGCGGGCTTTGGTGCATGGACCAGGACAAACACTTTGGCACAGGACAGAGGGAAGACGCAGACTATAAGCACATGAGGGTAATGGGGAACAGGTGGAGCCACTCAGGGATCAGAGGAGACAATCAGACCGGTGATACATGAGGAAAGGCAAGTGACCTGAAACGAGAGGAGAGTCAGGCTTCAAAATAAAACAGAAAGTTACGAGACAAAAACCCAAGACAAGACAACCCTCACCGCGGTGTGACAGTCTCAGCATTCATAGTCAAGGTTTTATTTTTTTGTAAGCTACACTTATTAATTAAGTGTAGCAGTAAATGTTTTTTTCATGTTGTTTTTTTGCTTTACACGTTTATAATGTCCTGCAGGTTCTGTGGAGTCTATGAAGGCAGTTACGCTGGTCTGTCTTAGCTAGACTACCAACTGGGCAAAGTGGGTAATTTCCCCAAAACTCCTGATTTAACAATTGAATTGACAATTAGTTTGGAAATATGCACCACTAAAGCAGAATCAACTGACGTGATAAAGGCCTTAAAGTCGGTCTTCTTTATTTAAATGTTGTACTTATAGTTTGGTTATTGCTAAATGAATGTGTTTAATTGAATAACCACACAGTAAATCAAGGATCAGATAGTATTCGTGCATAGAAACACTGTGTCTATTGCACAGAGAATAAAGGTTAATCGGATCATAACCATCAAATCCAAACCCTGAAATACGTACTTAATAATATAGAAATGAATACATATATATATATTTTTTAATGTCATCATCAAACTGATTTGCATACATATAGGCTTGCAGGATTTAAAAATAACGGCTAGACTTATAGAACAAATATTTACAAAAACAATCAAATCAATGCTTCCTCTAAAATACTGCTCCACACAGCAGATACTTGATTTACACCAAATACATCAAGAAAATAATGAAATATTTTGGAAAGGCTGGGACAAAGTTTCATTGTTTACAAGCGACACATGATGTGTTTACAGAGGTGTGGACCATAAACACCTGTCTCTAATAAGTGGAACATGCATTCAAACACGGGACTCTCCCACTCTGTCTCACACTCATTCGCTCATTCCCTGCTGACACGTTTGTCTTGTCTCATTTGCCGCCTATACAGCTTATCCCACTGCTCCCGCTCTTATGTGGCGACACCCTATATTACACAACAGCTGAATGGCTGTGCAGGAATAGTGTCGTAGTATAGGGTGGGCTCGGCGGGTGAGCTATTTGCTTTGGCGTAAACAGTTCAGTGGCTTTTTCTCCTTCACCACATGTAGGAATGATGAAATATAATAACTGCACAGTGAGCACAGAGATGAAAACGTGATAAATGCATTCACCTTTCTGCACTAATATCCAAAATTCATTGTTCATATATATTATTCGATATATATATATATATATATATATATATATATATATATATATATTGTACATATTAGTTAAATGTTAATGCTGATGCTTAGTTTCTGTGTTCTACTCTGTTGTCCTTAATGTCTTTTTTTTAAATATATTTCTCTATTTTGTATACAATATGTACATAGGTATGAAGAGAGCAAAGTGTAACCAGAGTCAAATTCCATGTAACACACACATGGCCAATAAAGATGATTCTGATTCTGATACATTCATAATTTAACTATAATCATTTGGCTCAGTAATCTAAAAAATGTAGTCTCTTCTGGTTGCACTGACACTGAAGACTTCTCTTATGAGGGGAGATTATTTATAACGTGTCGCTTTCAAACACTGTCAGCTGATGAATCAGCACTCTGAGCTCCTGGAGTTACTGCTGCAATCATCTTTGGGGGGAAAAGCAGGGGTTTTCATTAATGACGTCCTCGATACAGCTGCATTGTGATGATTAATAGTTTGTTATTGAGGGAACAGCCAACTCCCAGGACAATATGAAAGTGATACGACTGCTGACAATGGCTTTGAGTGGCTGCTGCTCTGCCATGAAGTTCACTCTCAACAGATTACAGAATAATAGAGATAGACAGACAAAAATGCAGTGAAATACAATCCTGTATAAAGAACATTTAAATCATACAGCTCCCTGTGTTTCTCTCTCAGCTAAACATGCAGAGACAGGTGTTAAAAGGTGTTGATGGATGTCCTTGGAGGGGCAGTCGTTCGTCTTCATAGATCCTTTTCTTTTGAAGGATTGGTGTCAAAACACTGGCTTCTAATGGATGACTTGTTCAGACAGGACCACAGATGTGTCTTTGACTGGGGTTTCTGTCTATACACATTTGAACTTGCTCTTGTAAAGTTGGCCAACTCAACCTTTAGACAAAAAATAGCAGGTCTGTTAATATATGTGCATTTTTTTAAGAATATAGATGTAATAGATTTCAGGAAATATATGAATTATTCCATAACATGTTACTTAACGTTAATATAACTGTGCAGACAAGATAGACTTATTAAGGGAGAAATACATGAAACAATGCATCTCAATTAACTTAAATGTATATGTATGCTTTCAGTGATACCCAGCTGGAGGACACAGATCGTTAAACTCGTGAAGATAACTTTACAAAGTTTCCCCACATCCAGTCTGCATGAAGGCCTGCTTTAAACACCCCCCTCCTCTCTTCTGTTTGAATTTGTGAAGTCAGCTGCTGCCTTTAAGTCTTGTAGGAAATATCTTATCCCTGCACTGAGTGATAAGAAATGAGCTGAAGTATGTCTTGAGGGAAAATTAGATAATACAAAGAAACCATGAAGAAATGAAAAATAATCAGATTGTTTGGTATATTCTGTGAATTTACATTTTATCTATGGCCTAATCTTACTTCACTGTATGTATCCAAGTGTCAGTTTAGCAAACACACGAGTGCCCCTAGAATGCATTTGTACGTACATCTGTACCTTTATGCTAGATAATTCAACAGAGCAGTGATGGTGTGAACATTTGTACGGTCCTGTTTGTTTCAACAAAAATGCATATTAAAATTCAATGGAGGAAGAAGTATTCAACTCATTTACTTAATTAAAAGTAAATGAGTGACACAATGTATTTAAAGTATCAAAGTATAATGCAGGGTGGCTATACTTCCAGTGTTATACCTTTATATTATTAGGTAATTGTTACTTACGTAATGCTGTTGTTGTTGGTCAAGGTAGAGCTTATTATCTACTTCAGAGTTCAATAGTAGATCATATTATATACGCTTATTATATATTTGTATGTAAACCTTAATGTCCCCATGAACCATATGTGTACAGATTGTGTACAGAAGCCCTCTGAAGCAAAACAAAGTATTATTAATCTATCTATCTATCTATCTATCTATCTATCTATCTATCTATCTATCTATCTATCTATCTATCTATCTATCTACATATGAAATGGACCATATATATATATATATATATATATATATATATATATATATACACACACACACACACACACACACACACACACACACACACACACACACACACTCAAAACACGCAGAAAACTGCTTTCAACCTGTGATGCTAGTTATATATATATATATATATATATATATATATATATATATATATATATATATATATATATATATATATATATGTGTGAAATGGGCCCTACACACCGCAAAATATCGGAATACTTCTTCCAGCTTCCAATACTTCTTCCTGTCGTAGGGGGACTTTGTTCTGTATTGATAACTGTAGCTGGATCGACGCTGTTTCAAATAGGCTTCAGGGCTTTCGGAGCTGTAAAATCTGAGCTTCTTGGTGTCCCTGAAGGCGTCCTCTCTCGGGCTGTACCCTCCCTGTCCCTGCTGCCGCTGCCCGCTGCCCGGGCTGGCTGCTGGGCTCGGGATGACGCCACCTCTCGCTCCGCCCCGGCGCAAACTCGCTCTTTGCGTTCATTTCATTCCTCTTCTCATTCCGAGCATTCTTCGCATCTCTGTCAATGCGCGAAGCGATTCACCTACACCTTCCTGGCTGGCCCAGAAACACCAGAATAACTTGACATAGTATTACAAAAATAACCCCGTAACATCCCCATTACTCAAAAAAGGGACATTTTATATGAGATATCAATAACGAGGTAAGTTCCAATGGTAGTTGCAGGTATCCAAACTGGTTGTAGACTTTCTGTTCGTGAGGTTTTAGTGGACGTCTTTGGAAATATTAGACAATTTATTAAAAAATGTCGGCTTATTTAGGTGTTTACTATTTTTCCCACGGCATGAAGTAACGTTAGGTCGTCTGTTTCCACCGCTGAAATAGATGGCCGATGATTGTGGTCGCTGTTTGCAACAGGGTGCTTACTTTGAGCACTCACTGGTGCAGCCGAGGGCTTTGACATAGCGGCGAAAATCTTTGACATTTTTCACAGTTTTTTTTAAAAGAAGCCCGATCATACGCCCCTATAAAGAGCACCAGAGGCCGTTTTGTGTCAGATCAGCAGAAAGTCCCAGCGGGATTCGGGATGAACTAAGAAATATATATATATACCGCACGAATAACGTTTTTTTTTTAGACAAGATGACGGTTGAACAACGTTGCTGTCTTCCTCTCCGTAGTTGGCTCAGCCGGGACTTGTTGGACATCACGCCGGAGCGTTTTCGGACCATCTCGAAGAAGAAAACACGGTGGAGAGACTTGTTGCTTCAACGCGTTTTGACGGTGATTTTTAATCGCCATCGAAGTTTAGTGTAAGTACATTTTTTTTACATGTCTGTTTGTTACTTCTCTCAGCAGTGTGTGTGCTCCATGTTGTTACTGTAACTCTAAACGAAACAGTGAACCGGGGGAAAGAGTAGCTTAAACCCCTTTTATTGTTTGCTGGGTTAAAGCTTTTTTTTTGCGTTACTTTGGTGGTTTAAACTGATCTTAAAATGTCCAGTTTAAGCCCAACTCTGGTTATCGTTGGGGAGGACAAGTAGGTTACATTGACGCTTGTAGCGTTTATTTGGGGGGTTTCCTTCATTGTTTTCCTTTTCCTTCCTCGACTTTGGGAAATGCCTGCTCAGCTAAAACTGAACTCACCTCCAACTGTATGCCAGCTGTGGGTGTACACTGTACAGTATGTGTGTCACAAAGTTGGTCTCCTTACAATGATTTTACCCCCGTAACCTTTTTGTGGTTTTTGTGATAATTACACAGGCTCTCATGCAAAGGGTGCGACGAGAACAAGGCCTACAGCTTTCATTTGTAAAGTAAACAGTAAAGTGGGTGGACACCCAGTTGTACTAGACTTAGTTAGTCTCAACTTGTTTTAATCTCTGACATTTAACTGGATATCTGTTGCTTTAAATGGTCAGATTTGGTTTGCTTTGAACAACCGCCCAGTCAGGTTATCAAGTCACAGTTTAAACATATCAGATATGCTGCTGTGATTCTATCAGAGTATCTTTATACTTAATTAATTAAGCAGTTATGAAATGACCTCATTCGTTCTCTTTGTACTTGTTCAGTATCTTAGTCAGCTGTCTAGTCACACTAATCTTCATATTTCATGGCTTCAGTTGTGTTTCATCATAAACTTGGGGAAAATAACTTCACCTGTTTGGGAAAGTTACTATTTCTTATTATAGTAAGCTAGTGTAAGAAGAAGTGACACAACTGAGAGAGAAGCGTGGCGAAAAAAACCCTGCACAAGCTTGAACAAAATCCACTTTCAATCTGTAGCAATACTACTAAGTTTTGGCTTACATTGAACTGCTTTTGATAATTTTATGTAACTTATTATAAGAAGAAAAGACATGGAAAAAGACAATGATTTTTATTTAATTAATGTAAAAGTCCGTTATTATTTCAAGGAAAAAGTCTCAATGCTTTCAGGCGTAATTCCAGACATGTCACAATGTAAATCTGCTCACTTGGAAGAAAAGAATTAGGGGTAGAAACAGATGCTTTGTTTTCAGCTTATGCAACCAGTGGACCTGTTGAACGAAAGCCTGCATAACGTTTGTGCAATAACAAGATGTTGTCTTTGTTTGACTGAATGAGACTTTACCTCTGAAACTAGGAGTTACTAAACTCCCTCTGCTTTTTGATGCAGCATTACCAGAGGTGCCACCAAGGGGGAGGGGGTCACCGTACAATCACGAACCCCCCTCGTGCTCGCACATGCATAATATGGGAGGCCTTTGTGTGAGTGGGCTTGATCCCATGTTTTGTTCCTTACAATCAATCAACTTATGCAAATATAAACTGAAATAAAAGTGTATTTTTGAGGAAAAGGACAACAAGCCTATTTGAAGAACAATCCACACACACACACACACACACACACACACACACACACACACACACACACACACACACACGCACACACCAAGGGGCAATCCCCGGTGCTAAAATGAAGCTAACGTGCCACAAAATACAGTTCATCAAATTGCCACTTGAGGCTGGCTCCAAAAGCGAGTCAATCCTCATCAACCCTGATGGCAAAATGTCCAACTTTACAGCAGAAATAAACATGTTTACAGCCTGGGACATAAAAACGATTTTGCTCTCAAAAGCAAATATTCCCATTCATGACAAATGTACTCGGGTGAATTTTTATATAACTCACCTGTTTGAATTATGTTAAGGCTCGAAGTGAGGCATAATTAAGCGAGTGATCGCTTTGAGTGTGGGTGTCGTCTCAGCTAGCTGCTGGCTGTCTCACCAAAGCTCCACCGGCAATCCACCTCTTTGACCATTTTTGGATTAGCCGTCCGGCTGTATCATCCCTGCCAATTTCTTAGTTGACGAAGGTCGGAATAACCCATTTAAACTAACAAAGGCTCATCAGAAACCTATGTGGACATCACAGATACATAACATTAAAACAAGATTGCTGTAATACTCAAAACTGGAACTGTGCCGATATTAGTCTATTCACGTCAAATAATTTGTAACATCAACCTTAAAATATGAAACCAAAATATATCAGTATGCAATTCCGTTAAGGTGCTAAAGTTATAAGATATGTTGCAGTAAAGGCAGAAAATGAAGTCACACGCTGTAATCCAAACTTGTCTGAGCTTTGTTCACGTAGCTGTTGTATGTATGTTAATGCATGCAAGTCCCAGTGAGTGTGCTCCACCAGCTCGCTCACAGCCACCACTCTGCACTGCGTGTGTATGTCTGTTGGCTCTGATCATGTTTAGCTAACACGGTTAGTGCTGGTGGCACTGTTACCTCCTCGCCGTCATGTTGAGCATAATGCAGCGTTATAGGCTGTTTTAGTATATTAGAGACTACAACATAGATATGTTCACAGCTATGGCGACAATGAGCCTGTGTCTTTCTCTATATTATAATAAGTCTAAACTTTTAAATAATTTGGAGTTTGTCACAAGCAAAAAATGACAGGCCTATATACCGAGTTTTTTAGTTTTTTTATGTCATTGTATTTTATTGTATACTTCTTAATTGGATACACAGGCAATGTGTAACTTGGTCTTGCTGCCTTGTTGAGATCTGAGGACAGAAGTACTGAGTGTTGTCTCTTCATCTGTTGTGAAGTGTGGACAGAATGATGTGCTTTTGTGAAGTACAGACTGGACTGTGTTACTTCTCGGGGCAAAGCGAGACGCTTATTTTCTTCGTTTGTCCATACTGTTCGAGGATGTTCACTTTTCAGAAAACTATATTTTGGCCAAACATTTGTGGAATGTCTTTGTTTAATTTCCCCTTTACGAAACATTGCAAATATTAATGCTTTTGTCTGTCCTGTGAGCCATAAAGTGACATCTCACACCAGTCTCCTTATAAATGTTCATGCGTTTAAATATCTTACCATGTTTGTACAATAATATACAGTAATGACAGAATATGATCATGTTTACTTAAAATTAATATATTGTGAGGATGAAGCCAGAAACTCTTGTCCGTTTGAAACATAAAATACTCCTGCCAAAATCTCTGAATGACACCTGAGAAAGAATTCAAACTCTCCTTTAAACCACAAGTATGATGGTCATTACAAATGTTAGACCAACCACAACCGGTTCCTGACTGTTTTTAATTATAGCACATTAAGAGATACAATCTGTGGTTGGAAGTCATAATTGCCAGCTGGAGAGAAGCACCTGTGTAGTCCGTGCTCTATGCAACAGGTGCTTTAGAGCTGTGTTGTATTTAGTTTCTCAGGATGGCATCCCTCGTTGCAATTGGATTTACATTGTAATATTGAGCATGTTTTGTTAAATACCTTTTTAACAGTGATTTGTGTTAACTAGTGTTTGTGTGCTCAGATGACAAGACGTCTTTATGTTTTGGTTCGTTAATTTGCTAATTTTTTTGTTTTAAGTTAGTTGTATTAAATTATATATTCGTTACTGTCAACAGTTAAAGTCTAGCTAGTTCTCAGTTTTTAAATAGTTTCTGGATACTCCATAACATACATGCACAAACAGGATATTGATGTTAAGAAATAAAAGCTTCACTTGACTGAAAATACAAACGTACGTTCAATAACGCATATTCTCTATTTGTAGTATGAGACCTGTGACATTCTTCATGGGAATGTGATCACATCGCCTCCCACGTTTTAATTGAAATCATAATAAACAATGTTATTAGGCTACTTTTTGATATGAAAATTCCAGGCTAGAAAAATATCTGATCTGTAATTTAATCTGGTCACAGAGTCATTAATTGTCTAATTAGATGTGATGTGTGGTGGGGGTAGAATCACATCAACACATCAGTTTTCTTTGTGGTCAAAGCATGCTTAAAAAAAAAAAAAAAGGACACTTTTGCAGGCTTCCACACTGTGTGTGCCCTGAGGTAAACCCTGGTCTAGAAAGGGAATTTTAGAGTATGTGCTGCTGCTCAGCAGTTTGAGCAGGGCCCACTGAGGCCAGCGGAGAGTGCCACCAAAAAGGGAAAGCTGGCTCAAAGCCACTGACGTCATCTAAGTAAATCTGCTTCAGTACTGCAGCCATAAAATGACTGCCAGCTACCGAATGCACTTTGGCCCTGTCAACCACCTTCGTAAGTGCAGCACAGTTTTTTTTACTTATGGAAGACAGGCTGTGTTTAAGTCTACTCTTGTTTTAGCTTGAGTTGTATCAGACTTTGCCTATTCGGAACAAGTCATGTTTGAGCCTTTTTTAGTTTCACATAAAGTGCCAAATGATTGAGCTTCTGTGACCCTTTGAAGGTTTACCACTTTAATATTACAGACTTAAAATCTGTACCATATGGCCGTCTCCTTCATTTTTGGAAGGAGTTTGGACAGCGCAATGTCTCAACCACTCATAATGGATGTGTAGTTCCTCAGAAGTTATTAAGTTGGTGGCACAAGCATTTTTCTTTTTTTACTATTTGGAATAAAAAGACAAATAAACGAGCTGTCTCGTGATCACACACGAATGAAAAGCAATATGTACTCCATGAATCATCCGATGAGTCAGTTTCTGAAACCACTATAAACATTTTGAGTTCTTAACCACAATGAAAGCAGGAAATCTCAGCTTCAACAACTTCCTTTCTCAGTGCTGGCCATAGTACCGGTAGTGGTGTTCAGCTTTCCACTAGTGAAAGGAAACCCGTGGAACAAAGGCTCACAGTCACTTCATTTAGTGAAACTGTGTATAATTTGTGGCTTGTATTCAAATGTGGGTTATTCAGTCTTTCTGGCACCGTTGTCCAAAGTCGTGGCTTGTAATACATTTCCACAAGACCTTCCATCAATGGCCGCTGCATTGTTATCATGGCTGACAGATCAGGCTCTCCCTCTCTGCCCCGATGGTGTCCTGGATTCAGCGGAGGCACAGATAGACATTTTCAACGAGACCTAATGTTGGTTTATAATTACACCATCAACAAAGTTTTGCTGTGCTGTCAACAAACAACACATTGTTTATTATCTCGTTTTCCCACAGCGTATTTAACAAATTGAGAAGATAAGTTGCAGATATTCTATATTTTCACGAGTGAAGAACAAAACCAAAGGTGCATCAGCCTGTCTGAAAACCATTTGTCTGTCTTTTGACAAATAATCGAATCCTTTATTGATGCGACGGAGCTGTCCGTCATTGTCTGTTATGAACATTGTCTTCATTACGGAAAAGGGAAGCCCCCGATACCCGGTTCTAAATGGGTAGCGTTAAGACAGTAGTAAATACCCGGAGTACCGATAAGGTCCGAGCTTAGCCGTTCTGCTCCGCGGAAAAAAGCAGCCTTGCAAACCTGTGCACAATTGCACCGTTTCCACTGTTTGGCGAGCACTGCAGGTTACATTAGCAATGCCATGCAAACATAATAAGAAGAGACTATTATATGAAAGCTAATCACTCAACTTTTTTAGCTGCGACTGTGTTTTAGGGATTTGGGAACTTTTTGTAGATTGTTGGGCTGACCCAGCACGTCCTCCCTCCCTCTACCAGCGCTGGTTCCAGCGAGCAGGAGATGGTGGACGAGTGTCAGAGGGCTGTTACCCAGTTTACTGTAAAGGCTTGCTCCCCTTCTCATCAGTGGAGTCAAAGTGATTTAGGTAACTACTAATTAGTCTGTCAGTGTATATTGAGTTGTTTGATACATAGTTATTATTAAGGGGAGGAGCTGTGTGTTGACAAGTTAGTGTTATAAGTTATTTTAAAGCTGCTAGTCCCACTTCCACTCCAGCCAACACACCTTAACAATAATTGTTTCTTTACTGTAGGGAGAGGACAAAGGCTCTCAACTCCAAATGTGGCGCTGCCTGTAGGAATGTTCTCAAATGTACAGTTGCTGTTGGCATTGAAATAGTATAGTCAACCATAGTGAGTTGTTTAAAGATTTCTGCTTTTGCCGTTCAAGAAATAATATTTGTCATATGAATAATAATACAATGCTGATTATTTGTTAATTAATTGTCTTTTTCCCCCCACTAAATAATCAAAAAGAACCAATAAGAATATTAATAAGAAACGAAACCAATAAGCAGTATCGATAATAGTACTAGTATTGGTAAAACCCTAACGGTACCCATCCCCAATTACGGCATTGCTTTGTGGTATATTTAGTCAGCCCGATGTAGTGTCCAGTGTTTACTTGCTGTAATATTTCACTGGAAATAAAATGGAATTCATGTATTATTTTAGTTTCATAATAAGGTTTCAGACATACTAAAAACCCTCACATATTGTTTTAGAGTACGAAATATCATGTTAGTATGTAATTTGGGATGCAGCCTTGTTCTTCTGACACTGCTCATGATGTCTTCATGTCACAGTTTTAGGCTTCCAAATGTTCAGATGTTTCTTGTTTCTACGGTTTTTGTTCCTGATGGACACATTTGAAAGAAAACATGGATTCAATTCATTGTTCAGCATTGGCTGTACTTAAGACTGTACATAGCGTCTTAGTATAGTGTCTAACTTAATCACTACCTGCTTAGTGTCTCAGCCTTGGATCTTTTTTTCTCATTATCCACAGAGAGCCCAAAAATGAATGTAGCCTTTAGTTTGGCCGATGTTTTTTGTGATCATGTCAATACTGTGTGATTTATTCCTGAATAGTGAATGGGGAGGCTTCAATACCAGTAAGGCACAGGTTTTTGATTATTTCTTGCATAGCTGACTTGATCTTCTTTCAATGTCGAACAATTGACATAGAAAACGTCCAACTATTTCCACACTGTACATGGCCAAAAATGTGAAAAGGCCAACAACCTCTAATTAAATAAAATGTTCTCAACAGCTTGTAACTTTTTAAAGGTAAAACATGTCAGATCTTTTATATATTGTACATCATCAAATGAATACAACATGCTGTTGGATGTCATATACATTACTGATGATGATACCTCAAAAATATGTGTGTGCGGATATATTTTTAATGCATAATAAAACATTATACATAATTGGTAAAGGTTTTTTCAGTTTCACCTGGTTGCATATCACCTCTTAGGAGGACGTTTCATAATGAGTCCAGTGGGATGTGCAGGATTTGACCAAGAGAAATAAGGAAGTAGAGAAGAAGAAGATGTATGTGGAGGGACAGGAAAGAAAGCAGTACACACGGGGATAAATGATCGTGCGAGAAGAAGAAGAAAAGAGATGAGAGTCGGTGTGAATTGGCAGAGCCAAATGCAAATGGTGGCCTACATGCTCATCACTGTGATTTGTTTTTTCATGCCCCTCCGCACGCGTCCTGAATGAGCTGGCGGCCAGCTCTCTGCCTGCTCTGCTCTCATAACTGTCAGGAGATCCTTTATCTGACGGACCTTTATTTACAGCTTTAATTTCCTGAGCTTTATGTGTTCCGCTCGCACTCCACGGTGACATGGGCGTATGTTGTGTGGAATGCACTGCACATTTTTGATAGGCAAATGTCTTCTGGGCTTTCATTACATTTCATGTTTGAATGGTCAATTGTATTTTTTTTTAATATATTTTGGTACTACCGGCAGGTCAGGGATGTATCTGCAGGAGACAATTTAGTGTCTTAGATTTACAGTCAAATTTCCCTCTGTTGTTCAGACTGGAAGACCTTTAGCCGACATATCTGATGTTGTCCAGGCTCAGTTGTTGCTACCTGTCTCTTAGTCTGAGGCAGGTACAGAGGGCTGCTTTGACAGAACCTGTAAATCAATCCTATTCTCTGGCAAACAAAGATTGATCCCATAGTGGCCTGATGGTTGCTGGGCGGTGGGATCCAGGCCTCAGATTTGAGTGGGATGATATCAGACAGATTCACGGCATCTCAGCCTGCAGGTTCAAAGAGGCATGAAATATACACTAAGCCATTGCCAATAACAGAGGCGGAAAGTAAGCTTTCCAGCCTCTCCAGTGGACCTGAGGAAATTGGTATTGGAAATCTTGTTTATTCATTCATCTGTACTCCAAACCTGTAGATTTATTCATGAAACCTAAAGGAAAATCCAATACAGAATCAGGAGTTTTTCCCTGACATTCTTGCATAGTTTGAGGACATATTGCAATCTGTTTGGAAATGTTTTCAACATGACCGCGATAATTAAAAATGTCCCTGGCATCCGCCTGATTTTCTTTTTCTTAAATGAAATTGCAGTAGGCTAAGTGTGTGCTCCAAATGTTTTTTGTATTTTTTTGTATTAAAGGTTAGAACTCATATTGACTCTTTGATTTTGCTTTATTTTAAACAGAGGCTGCATGCCTGAATTTAGCCTTGTGTAGTAAAGCTTTGTAAATAAATTCAATTCAAAGAATATTTCCATAGATTTTTGATTAATTTTATTTTGCCCTATCACTGCATTTCAAGGTCCTCAAAGACCTGCAGAGACTTTATTCCATAAACATACTTTTCCCAGGTAATGAACCAAAACTAAATGTCATTGTAAATGTTCACAGTGAGTTATAAATTGAATATTTTTGACATTGCTGTTATAATTATGCAAAGGCCAGGATATGTCTTGACAACAAGCTGAAAATGTTGAGTTTTGAAATCATATAGTAATTACAGTTTTACACACTGTGGCCTTAACTACTGTGGGCCATTATGGGGTGCACAAAAGTCATTCACAGAATCATTATTGCACCCTCTGAGATAACGGCACAAAAGAACTCCACATGGAAAATTACATTTGAAACCTCTCATCTGCTATTTCATTACCTTGCTCTCTCTGATGGGTGAAATGGGTTCTCTTAATTTAAGGAGCTGGATTCCAGCTTGCTGAGTGGTTTATGTAATCTCACGGTAAGTGTAATTTCCCATAATGCCATGTCACAGCTACTACTCTGCTTAGTTGCCACATTCACTTATTGCATTGCAGGCGATCTTTACCCTGCATCTCACAAATAAGACCATTTCTATGGTGAACACGCTACAAAGACAGAAGTATGCAGACTTATTATCTGGAAGCCACAAGTGTTTCTATGGGTGACATTCATACTTTCTTTTGCCGGACATAATTAGTCCACAGATTCTAAGGCACTAAGAGACCGTCTTCGTTGACAACTCTGTTGTTGTTCACATGTTGCACATGGCAAAAGCGTCCAATTGATGCCACGGGATGCTAAGAAACGGATCTATTAAGGATGGGGATGCCTTTTATCTTTTGTCAACACAAAGCCAGTGTAGTAGATCTTCAGTTGTGATATGTAAGACAAAATGTATGCACTCACCGTTTTCTGTTCAAACCTTAATATCCTTATACCACATCTATTTCCTCCTTAATTGCAAACATTACTTACCTCCTTCATTATTCCACCACATTCCACATTATATTGGGAATAATTGGACATTTTATAAATAACACGCATTGAGGACCAGGGGTTAAATGAATGAAAAAGGATAGAACAATAATTCCACAGATCATCCAAACAAAACAAAAAAAATAGTGAGTCCATTGACAATTTATAATGAAGGAATAGCATTAATTTGAACATCATCTAATGTGCATCTTACATAGGAATCCTGTTGCCAGCAATTTGTTATTTTATGGCTAAGTTAACACGTAATGATCAAAACATAATTTATGGATGCAACATTGTTTTACATTAGTCTGTACCCATATTCTATTTGTGTTCTTTTAAATGATTAGTTTGCACATTCTCCAAACATCTGTTATCAGAAGCCACCAAGCTAAAGGTGAATTAAGTTAGTTTCATTACACACAGTTAGCATTGCTAATACTTTATGAATTTTTTGAAAATGAATTGCCAAAGTAAAAATCAGGATGATGACCGTGAGAGACAGTTTGTATATTTTACCATATTTTAATTTAAGACAGGAAACATGACTGAACATGAAAGCAGATAGAAAAAGGTAAAGGTGTTTGATGTAAGCTGTTGACATATTTTGAGGCTTTGTGCCACATATATTTGAAGTTGTGAATGTAGTTAAGAAACCTTTTTAAAATGGTAGAAAATCTATCGTGGTGGAAATATGCATAGAGCCTATGTCTACAGTTCTGGATGACCTACGAGAAGGAGTAGATGCAAGGTTACGGGCAACACACAGCTGGGTAGTTGTTGGCCAAAAGGAGATTGTTTAAGGACTTCTATGTGGCTTGTATTGGTTAGTGGTTGCTTTGAAGAGAGTAGGTTGGATGGTGAAAATCAGTTGAACAGTGTTGCCAGGTTTGTTGTGTTATTTGTGCTGGTTGACTTTGAGTCTGTGCTGTTTCATTTTCCCTCCGATAATAATCAGCATCCTGAAGACACATTTGGTCTCATATTAGAGAAAAGTCCTCTGGAGAAACATTGTTTATTGGGTCATTGTTGTAGATCAGAATTATTGATGTTTATCTGTCGCAGTGTGATTTGAGACATGCTCAGGGATTTAGCCAATTCAACATTCTTTACTTTTTTTCTTCCATCTCTTGATGCTCTCTGAAACGGATTTTAAAAAAATGATTGGATTGAAGGTGTTGCATGTCCTTTATAGCTATAGTTGTTATTGATAGGATAGTAGGTGGAGTTAGTTGCATTAATCATGAGCCAGTGCTCATCAAAAAAAGTTGTAATAAGAGGTCTAGAAGGATGTACAAAAATGTCCTGCATACAGATTGACTTAAAGATCAGCCGTAGTATTAGTTTTTTTCCTGGGTTGATCCGGAAAATGTGTGATAATGAGTTTGTGCTCAAGAATGTTTTAGTAGATTCGACATTCTACAGCTCTATTGAAACACACTGGTTGCAACTCTAGAGAACACAATGTAAAGTCTTAAAGTGTAGTTTTTACAAAAGCCACTATAATTCAATGTTTGGGCTTGATGAGGATAGAAACAAATATTTTCTTCAGAACTTCTAAGCTGGAAGTGATTACGAGCGAATTATTATATCATTTGGTTGGGATGAGAGTAGCACATCTAGAAAGAGTCCCAGACTGTTAGTGGTTGAAAGGTTTTTTCCCCCCTCCCTCATCAGTTTGTGAGTTAGTTCTGCTGTGTCAGCAGTCAGCACACAAAAACGGAATTCAGTAAAAGCTCTCTCTGCTCGCTGGGAGTTTTTATTTTTTCCCCAACAGCTTGCTCCCATCCCCCCTTTTCCCCTCATGAACTGACATGCTGGAAGAAACATATGCTACTATTCCCACTTCCTGACAGCTTGTACTGCTTGAATGGGATCTTGCTCAGAGAGGAAGCAGTTGTCTGGAAAGAGGGGCAGAGAAAAGAGAGAAACCTCAGTGAATTTGTTAGTAAAGGAAGTAAAACACGAAAGCAGTTTGGATCGTGAATTAAGGCCGAAGCAGTTTGACAGTCCAGACAAACTCTCAGATTTCTTTATGTTGAAATTGCGAAAAAATGTTGCTTTAACATGCACTCGATATGTTACTGAATGCTAGAGTGAATTTAATTTGAGTGAGCAAAGTGAAGGACACTTAATTTTGAGCTTATCTCAACACATCCCGCAGTGTGCACACTGGACTTGTTCAGCCACAGTGCTGTCGTGCACTCAAACAATCTACAGAGCTTACATCCGTATATACAATCATGTACTTATTGTTTTTATGTGACAAAATGGACATGAAGCCTAAAATAACACTTCAGGTTGCACAGTGTGAGTGAAGCAGAAGCAGTTACAAGTAGGACAGCTGCCTTGGACAATGAGAAGCAGCTGAAACGAGCCTCGTGTATACAGCCTGTCAGAGAATTTCCTCTTTAGTTTACTCAGGATGTCTTATCCATGAGTTGCTTTGCCCATCCCCTCTGGGAGAAGAGAGAACTTGCCTTTCAGCCGACGTGCCTTCATTGTGTTCTTCTGTGTTTTTGTGTTCAGTTGCCTCAGAGCAAGCTTTTTCAAACATCCAGTCCCCTGCGTGCATTATTTATTTACCCATAATTAAGACCGTGTTGTCTTACATGCTTTGAGTTTACCCGTTTGTTTATTCTATCCTTTTTCCATGCATGGACACATTTAATATACTAATCTGCTCATCTGCATTTGCAACATAATCTGACAAAAACAAAAACTGCTGTCTGCGGTGTCTGTTTTGGGGCTTTATCCACTCTTTAAGCCAGCACACCACTGCCCTAGGAGTCAAACACGTATTGCAAGTATGAAGTCAACCTCGACATGATAAATGAGCTAGTTTCTCACCCCAGAACATTTCAAATCAATTCTGATGTTTAATTATGTAATTCAACCACCTTGATAAACTCAGTCAACGTCTCTTGAAGTCCACTCTGTGTCCTCTAAAGCAACTTTATGCAGAATGTTCTCCATTCATGAAGGCCACACAGTTTATTCTGACCGCAACACTGCTGATTCTCATTTTTACTACACATGCGCTTCGCTGAAGCCCATTATTCATAAAGCTGTACTGTGCGATAGTCATTTCTCATAAAATGTGGGATAGTCTTGTGTTTTATGTTTCTGGACATGCAACGCATTCTGCTCCAGATGCTGTCACCGCATAATGATGCAGTCCTCAGTTTATTAGCTGCAGATTCACCCCGGAGCTTGTTGGTCTTGTCAATAGCCGCCGGTGAGATGAGACTTTGTCCAGCTGTGTGAGCAGCTTGGTAAGATGCACAAAGGGAGCTGGTTCTTGGATTGGGCCACAGTCTGTAAACAGTAGTTGTCTTGTGATGCCTGCGGGTCTCCAGCTTTCTTTCTTTTCTTTTTTTGTTAACTCCTTTGGCTTCTCTGTGAGGCTTGAGTGTCATATGTGTCTATATGCCGTCATGGTGTGACGGCTGTGGATGACGTGTGACGTAAGCCACAATGCTTTTGTGGACCATAGTCTTACTCAGGGCGAGTGTTTTTTTTTAAAGAAATGACTTTTAAAGAAAGCTGCCAGCTACAGCCACAGTCTCACCTGATTGACTGTCAAATGCTGCTCTCCCATTTCCCCACCTAGATTTATCGCCTCAGGAATCCACTTTGGGTGACAATTCTGATGGGGTTCTTGTTATTGCTTGTTATAATATAAAAAGCTAAAGTTAACAGCACAGGTACTGAAAGGGGGTGGATTTCAATCGCGCCTCAACTTTCTACTACAGTATATGTTTAACGGACTTTTTCAGAATTTTTTTCAAGATTTGAAAGTAACAAGTTCCTCTTTGTCCAGTCATTTTAATTAGTGGCACAAATGAGAGAAAATATTCAATTGTTTAAACCCACAACATCCATTGTAAATCAAATCAACAACATTCTTGGCGATTTCAAAGCTTGTTTGGCTTGCTTCTGCTCCATATTGTGCTCTCTAACAGTGTGTACTGTGGTTTTTTTTTTGGGAAGCAGATGTCCACTGTTCTGTTGCAGAGAGTGACCGCTTGGTTGTGTTTGTTTATTTGGGAATTCCAGGTCTCTCCCTAGTCTGCTCCAGGCTTCAGCTTGGAGAGCCCAACCGCCACGATTGATCCCAGCAGCTGGAGCGGCAGCGAGAGCCCTGCCGAGGACATGGAGAGGATGAGCGACTCGGCAGACAAGCCCATGGACCATGATGCTGAGGGGGTGTGGAGCCCTGATATTGAACAGAGCTTCCAGGAGGCCCTGGCCATCTATCCTCCTTGTGGACGCAGGAAGATCATCCTCTCTGATGAGGGAAAGATGTATGGTGAGTACAGATGAGTGTATGTGTGAGTTTTAAGTGTTATCTGTGTAGTTGCACGATATTCTCCTAGGTGTACACTGTAGTGAGCTCAAAGAAATCATTTTACATTTTGGGGAATACATTTATTTGAGGAGAGCTAGATGAGAATATCAATACCACTCATGTCACAGCCTGCAGCTGGTTAGCTTTGCATTAAGACTGGACTTTTTTTGTTTGTTTTTGATGGCTGTAGTTTCATATTTAGAGATATTTAGTGGTATCAATTTTCTCATTTAAATTACAGCAAAAAAAGTAATTATGCATATTTTCCACTACAACTATTCCTTTTGATAAAAAAAAACATGGCTGTGTCCAGTAATGTAATATTATAAGACTGTCAGAGTTGTCTGTGATGGTGACCATACAGCCACTATTCTGGTTCACAGAAGTGCAAGTTTATAAGTAAAGCAGCATGAACTATTAGTCAGTAGCAGATGGTGCTGTGGCTTCCACCAGCTGTGCCCCCTCTCCTCCCGCCATTTCCCCCATTCCTGGCTGGGTGATGTCATGGAAAGAGGGAATATTTTCTCTCTGTGGTGTTGGACCGTCTCACAGCCAGTCAGTCAGTGTCAAGTGAAAGCATAAAGCCCCTCAGAGCATTCGCTTGCAGCTGTCATGTGACCCACTCCGGCCAAACGAAATGTAAATTCTAGGAGTTGCAGTGAAACCCCTCAGCTGCCACTACAAAGATGTGGGCTCAGACAACAGGACCCTCCCCACTGTTTCTTCCTCCAATTCCCTCGTCCCCACACACAGTGAGGCTGCCAGAGAAGCTGTCCCTCTGCTGTGGATTAAAGCATGACCGTTTGTTTTTTCTTAGTTATAAATGAGCAATCCTTGCTGTTAGTCAATGTACATCCTTAATATTATCTGCTTTCTGTTGGACTGGGACATGTTGTATATTCTCCTAAATATATGTTTTAGGAAAAAGTTATGGAGCAAGTTGAAACTTGGCGTGACTCATACTTGACGTTGATTTATATTTTCTCCATCAAATGCCAAAATGCTAGACCTTACATGTAGGTTGTGGGTGCTTCACTTTAAAATTCTATAATCAAATTAGACATATAACCCTAGAAGAAATATTGTCACTAGTCATGATTAAACATAAACTGTGGGAGAAAACAACCTGCTGAAATGTACCTTCATGAAATCACTTATAGACAAAAGATACAATTCACAAACTGAAACATTCAAGTTTCCTTTCTCTGGACAAAGATTGTTGTTGATGCAAAACTCGAAAGAAATGTTTATTTTTTTGTGGTGCTGTATCTGCCTAAAATCTGCTTAAGAGACACATGTAGAGTTGAATAGAGTTTGGTCCTGCCAGATGTGCGCAGTATCTGGTTACATATTGTCTCACCAGTAGCAGAATCACAGGGCAGTCATTCCTTTAATTACTGAGTCCGACTTGTGAGACAAACAGTGAGGGAAACCTAATGCATGGTTTTATGTTGCACAATGATGATGATTAAAGGCAGAATTATTATATAAGTCCTCATTTTTAGCATATGAGAGTTTGTTGTGCCTGTTGCAGGAGACGGATTGATATCAGTCTGATGCATGGGGGCTTTTTTTCTGGGGACAGGCGCTTGTTGTTCAGCCCTGCAACTGTTGCTGCATCCCAGTGTCCATCGCATCATGCCTGAACTGTGGCAATCCACCAAAGCTAGGAAGGCATAAGGCATCATAAGTCTTTTTCTTAAAAAAAAAATGAAATAAATAACAGTCACTTTCAGACTGTTTATTATTTGAGCTCAATATAATATTAGAACAGGACCATACAATATGTTTTAGATTGAGTTAGCTTACTATAATGGTGACATTTAGAAGCATCAGGACAATCCATGCTGGGGGCTGATTGCTACATTCACGCTGAAGTTTTAGAAGCTGTTTTTGAAGCTGTATGGAATATTTCTGTGTTAAAAATTAACTCAGTGTTGGGAATCTTTTGAGGAACGCTTGGAATGTGACTCAATTCATCTTATTCCTTCGACATATTTACAGTTTGTTTTTGTGAGCAATTCTTCCAAAATGCCCAATGGTGCTTTTGACTTGCTTTTCAATTTCCGTAATCATCTTAATCTCAAAATAAGCGGGCATTAAACCCTAAAATACACTCCCTGTAACAGTGATGGTCTTTTCCACTGTCATTGCAGCATGTGATTGATCAAACGTGTGGACATATTGTAAAAGTAAAAATCTGTATTCATTATTTTTTAAATGAATCTTGCTGTTTAAGGCATTTATGAAATAGGATAAAAATGCCACATGAATGTGTGTTCTTTGTAGAATTTTTCCGGTTTACATTCATGCAGTGCTCCTCACTAACAGTGCACTTCTTCTGATTGTCATCAGAGATGACGAGTAACCAATAAAGGGATTTATTTGTCACAAACATCCAGTGATTTGTCTTTTAAGAAAAGAAGGGTTCAGCTAATCATGGTGAGGCTGATATGGGGCTGTAATCCAGGTCCATAGGGTCTAAAACAGCCGCAGACCGACGCCACACAAAACCTCTCATGGCATCTGAGATGAAAGTTGGCTGCAAGGAGACTGGTATTTTGTGTTTGGGAGACCCTGGGGATGGCATAGTGTTCCATACACATAGCTCCTCACAAGAGGATCTGCCCTGAGTGCCCTTAAGCCCTTTGTTATCCTGGGGTAGAGTGCAGTTAATTAGCAACAGTCTCTATAGCAACTGTGTTGCGGTACAAAACAATTTCTAATTTCTGCTTCTTAGCTTATTGTGATGTTTACCTGAAGTGTTTCAGATGTGCTGAGACCACCGTTGGCTGGCGCTGTGCCAATTTTTCGGAGGCTAATTGTGACTGCAATGGAAGACACCACATCTGCATAGACTGCATCAGCCGACACTTGCCCTGGCCCCAGAGTTTACTTAGGAGAATATCTTTTAAAAAGTAAAGGGAAATAGAGGGCCCTGGCCCCAAGCCAAAGGCCTAAGACTCTGCACTTGCATAATTCACCTGCTGTGCTAGGCTGCATTCATTTATCCCAGAAATAGAGTCGATAAATGAAACAACACGCTTCACTCAAATTGTATGTTTATTCATTGAGTTATATATTTGCTCTTGGCCTGCAAGCTAAATGACACTGGTACATTTTTCTCAGTTACTGTTGGGGAAAAAAGAGGAGTACAGATTTTTTTCCCCCACCTCCTGACAAAGCTTGCTTAAGAAGCAAGTCCACCAATTGTATTTGACGCCACCAGTTGAGGTTTTAAACACTTCTGGTCCAGATATGTTTGTTTTCATGGGAATTTGAGGGTACTTTTATATGCTTGTGTTATTATACCACGTATAAATCTGGTTCTGATTAACAGTAGCAGCAATAATACCATTAAATACACATTTAGCTTTACAATAAGGAAGACCGCCACCAAATACGTGAGATATCCCTCCATGTTGCAATACCCACCTCCTAGGTAGACTGCTGAACACTATGCATCTGTCTGCACGTGTCTTTTGATGTAAAGCTTTTCCTATTACCACTCTGCTGTTTGCTCTGCCATCTCGTCAGTGATCCAGCCCAGACCCCTCCTGTGGGAACTAAGTGGCACTTGGTTTGCAGAGATGCCAAGGATGAGTTAGATATAATGAGCAGACCTGGCTTGGCCCCGATGGCCCAGCACGGTGCTCCTCCGGGGCTCATCTCACCGGGCCGAGCATGCTCCGAGACAGAGCGAGCGGACCTGATCCTCCCTGCTGGGCGGATAATGAGGAATTCTGGGATCAGCTCAGGCTCTCCGAGTCACCTACATTCACGCAGAATGGAGTGTGAGGAACTTCATTGCAGGAGAGGCATCACACACCTCCAGAATAATTCCTCATTTGTTCCCCTGCCATTGTCAGTGTAAGACTACCGTGTTTTCACACACATGCTAGTGAAAAAAGTCCAATTATTTTATGTCCTTCCTCAAAAGGAGTAACTGCTGAAAGTGTAAATAGTATTGATGCAGGTATGATGAGGGAGGAAAGAAGTTGTTTTGAATTAGGATTTTAGGGTTGGGTTGTGACAAACTGGTTATATATTCATCGTGGGTCGCTATGGAGATGTCTTTCAACCTGACACAGTGGCGGGGATAGAACATGCAAATGGATCAACAAGCACGAATCGACCCTGGTTTCGTGACTCTTCTGCCGAACAGGGTGAAACACTCCTTCGCTATTCAACAGGTGTTTCTATTATGGATAATATGGATATTTTTGTTGATGTAATTGATTTTAATATGTTGTTAATGAGAAGCGAGAGAGAGAAAGAGAGAATACAGTATACTGTGAGCGTTGTAACCACTTGGCTCCCAAGGTGCTACCAGAAATAAAATTTTGTTTGGTCTGATTTTTACGGAATTCTGCCAATCAGCAGTAATGTGTATGGAAACTACTGTCGCAGACCTTGAGAGATGAACTGTGACAGAGGTCTCATATGACTGGTCCACAACATTTGAAAACAGGTTCACTAGAGAGCATCAAACGTAGTGTAGTAGTGTAGTGTAGTAATGTAGTGTAGTAAGTGTATGTAGTGTAGTAATGTAGTAATGTAGTGTAGTGGTGTAGTAATGTAGTGCAGTGTAGTATAGTGTAATGTACTAGTGTAGTAGTGTAGTAATGTACTAGTGTAGTAATGTACTGTAGTAGTGTAGTGTAATGTACTGTAGTAGTGTAGTGTAATGTACTAGTGTAGTAATGTAGTAGTGTAGTAATGTAATGTAGTGTAGTGGTGTAGTAATGTAGTGCAGTGTAGTGTAATGTACTGTAGTAGTGTAGTGTAATGTACTAGTGTAGTAATGTAGTAGTGTAGTAATGTAATGTAGTGTAGTAATGATTCAAGATTAAAGATGTTTTTACTGTCATATGCACAGATAACAGACAATGAATATACAATGAAAAGCTTACTTTGCTGGAATCTCCTAACACACAGAATTAGAATAAACTTAAGGTAAAATATAAATAAAATAAGGCACACAATATAAAAGATATAACAGTATTGCACAAACATATGCTAATAGTATTGCTCTGTGTATAAAGTTCACTATGCATTGCTACAATGTCCAATGTTCAGAAGTAGAAACTGTTCGCCAGTCTCGTGGTTTTGGACTTCAGACTCCTGTAGCGTCTGCCTGATGGCAGGCGCGAGAAGAGTCTGTGCTGGGGGTGTGTTGTGTCCCTGATGATGTGGCGTGCTCTCCTGGTTACTCTGATGGAGTAAATGTCTTGAAGAGAGGGGAAGGCTGCTCCTAAGATGAACTGTGCAGTTGTTATCACACGCTAGAGTGCCTTCCTGTCCTGGGCAGTGCAGTTTCCATACCACACTGTGATTGAGCTGGTAAGGTAATGTAGTGTAGTACAGCGACTGTGGCTCAGTGGTTAGCATGCCTGACTTTCAATCGATCGGTGGTTCGAGCCCAGGCTCCGCTAGTCCATGTCGAGGTGTCCTTGAGCAAGATACTTAACCCCGAATTGCTCCCCGTTGCTGTGTCTACGGTTTATAGAGAAAATGTAAGTCCCTTTGGATAAAAGCGTCAGCTAAATGAAATGTAGTGTAATGTAGTAATGTGTTTGTAATCCTGCCTCCCACCATCTTGAGGAGATGCACACCTGGTTTCTCAACAAAAACATTTGGGGTTGGTTCTAGGACAATGGTGAAAAAATTAGTCTGGATTCTTGTATATCAGTGCTATATCAAAACAAAACGACAAAAATATGATCGTTATTGGCCATGTATTGGCCAAAATGGCTCATTAATGGTCGTCTATTGTCATCGGTGGAAAAATTGTGATCAGGGTATCTCCACAGCTGACCTATGTAATTCAAATATTGTATGTTTGTTACTGCCCTTTTCTCTTGAAGCAAACCATTTGCTCTCAGTCCTTCCACACCTGTTGTTTTGTACTGCAAATGCAAATGGAACTAAAATGCCCAGTGGACGATACTCAGGATGTTTGGACAACAGCTGACGTAAGAATCCGGGAAATGTATGAGTTGAGTTCTAGCTGATTTCACCGTGCTTGTTCTGTTTGATTGCTACATATCTTTAGCTTATGACCACTGTATATTTCTGTGGCTCTGAGAATTTGCAATTAATGAGACTCAAAATGGATCTACATTGAAAAGCTCTCCTGTTGCTCAGAAGCAGGATTGATTTTGAAGTGCATACTATTTGATGGCAGTTAGTACAGGGGAACAGATTTCATCCCTAGCTCATGTTTGTGTTGTGGTGACCAAGCTTAACATGTTGTGGCTTGTGATAGATCATCCCCACAGCCTTGGCTGCTCACTGTGAACATTGGTGGAGGGGTTCAAGGTGTAGGCAGTGCTGATTCTGACCAGACTGTGAGAAGATGGCAGAGATTCGGTATTTTGCTTTGCATAGTGTACCTGTATATATCATATGACTATGAGCTAAACTTGCACTGCAACATTATGTTAACTGGTAAGTTTATAGGTGAACAGTTGACATAGATCATCCTTAAAATGTTGCTGAATGCAAATGTTTTGCCTAAATTAATATGGTTGAATACATTTTTTAATATAATGGAAATGTAGTCCCAGTGTGCTATTATAATTATATATTAGACAAAGTGATCAGTGAGTTTGTGTTTTTCTGTGGAAGTGTTTGCACTGAATGGTTGGAGAGCAGGCCGTGGCTCTCTGCCTGCCTGAATCAGGAGAACACTGGGTGTGTCCCTGCTCTGAGGTCTGTGTGAGGCCCTCTGAGTCTGGCTTCTGGTTTCAGGTTGCACATTCCCAATTGGCTGCTTTTGTTTGACTAAAACACAGTGAGACTCCGGGCTTCTTAAAGATGCAGTGTCACTTTCGTGCTCTCTTCAAGAAATCATCTGTTATGTGCTGATTACATCATATTCCATTGATGAAACACTTTCATTCTGATGAGACCATCTCATACTGATGGAACCATTTTGTGTAATCAACATATGAATGGAATCTGAATGCCAGTGTTATTCTCTCATCCAGAGCACAGGGACTACACTCCACCGCTAACAGAGACAGTCATCTCTTTCTCTGCTATTTGTGGAACAGAGAAAGGTCTCTCAACACTGAACAGCATCCCTGGGAACAAAGGAAGACTGTAACCTTAGCCATAAAATGTTCATACTCAATGCTGTGTTATGGTCTGACCCCAATATAATATATTACCAATCATACTATTATCCTTGTAATGTAGTAGTAAGTGAATGTTTATTACGTTGTGACTATCGGGGGTACTGCCATTACCTATTTGGGGCCTTTACTTCTCTCCAAA
Source organism: Taurulus bubalis (assembly GCF_910589615.1). Classification (NCBI taxonomy): domain Eukaryota; kingdom Metazoa; phylum Chordata; class Actinopteri; order Perciformes; family Cottidae; genus Taurulus; species Taurulus bubalis. The sequence goes on along the minus strand of NC_136592.1, from coordinate 14,161,411 downwards.
CTTGAATTCAATTACAACTTTCAGTCCAGATTCCCTCAGCTTCTGCTCATGATTACAAAAGAACGTGAGACAGAGGAGTCCATCATAATCACAAAGTTTGACTTTTCATTTACCCATATTGGTCACAGCCAACATGTCTTCCTTTGTGCTCCGATGCTGAATTGATCTTGAGAGATTGAAAATATTGATTTGACTCAGTGTCTTACTTGTGGAGAAGGGGGGCAGTGCACCTTCCTGGCTGTTAGAGCCATATTCACACATTGGGACTCGCCACACAGCCAGTTCCTCGGGAGACTCATAATTACAGCCGTCCTTTCAGATTAGTCCAGCAGCCTGTCCAACTGTGGCTTCACTCCTTGGTCGTTTATTTCATCCCTTTCCCTCTCCTGAGAGGCACACCTCAACACAATGGCCAGACCAGCCTCTACAATAATGTATGTGATGATAAACACAGCGGCTCCTAATTGATAGAGTGATTCAGACAACGGCTGCCTGTGCAAATTGGTCCCCTGTGAGTATATTGCAAAGAGTTGAAACTAGTGGGTTTCAGCTCTGGCCTCAGTTAAGAGGCGTAGAGCTGGGAGAGAGGAAATAGAAAGGGCTGGACCTGCTGAGTGATAAAGAGGCTGTCGTTTCCTCCTCAGACCCGTATGAATACATGCTCAGTTCAGCAGAGGTTGGCTGCTGTAATCCTCTCAGTGTCTCCAGGAAGGCTCAGGTTAGTGACCTGCTGCTTTGTGATGTCTTGTACGATTTTGAGAGAACACCTCACCTTTAATCCCCCACTGTTCAACTAACACATTAGCTCAACCGCTCCTGACCCAGCCCCTGCAATAAAGCCTTTTATCCAGCTCAATAAGGTCATTTGAAGTTAAGTATTGATTTCTTTTGGTGTCCAGAGAAAAAATGGATTTTTAAAGAGCTGTTAATTACAGTAGCACACTGCATTATGTAGAGAACTTAAATGTGTCGTTGCTGAACCTTGAGTGATACTTATAAACTTTAAGTCTTAGACTATAACGTCCCTCATGTTAATGAATGAAACAAACATTAATATTTCCATAATTTTTTTCATTTTAGGTTTGACTGGTACTCCTTTTAATTATGTCATCTTGTTGCACCATCTTCTTCTGCACTGGTTTAATGGCACAGCCAACTGTTTATCTTAATTCACCTAACTTCTAATATTAACATAAGAGTAATTGATGAAAATGATGCATTCATTTGCTTTTTCTTTTGCTAGTTTATTGAAAAGGTGTTTAACATTTAAAAATAATTGTGGGTGAAAACTTGATCAGTGAAACAAAATGACTTGGTGAATGAATTTGCAGATTTGTGCTCTGTAGTACTGTTTTATATTTTAATACAAATATAAGCTGATGGCATCAGCTCTTTGTTCACCAGAAATATGTTTTACGAGACCAAAAGACCCTTCTGTGCAAATAAAAGCACATATGACAAAGAATGGTCATATGTGCCATTGTCAAATGGTATTGTCAAAGGTAAAAACATAGATACACACAAAACAGAAAACCCCACTCGCCATCTTGTCTCTATTGGTCTTCAGTTCTCAGGCATGGAAATAAACTGCTCTTAATTGTAGGCTTTCTTGTTTTTATGTCCCTGCTTTTCTTGTCTAAATGAGGACTGAATAGACTTGTTTCCTGTGGATATGGGTGGAACACACATGTGAGGCTAAAACTGAAAGAGCCTGTGAGAATTGTATGAGACATTAAAAACACTGCTACATGTAAATTAGAGAATGTTAAAAATAATTTATAATTAATCGAAAATGTGTGGAATAAAGTTAAAAGCCAATATATATATATATATATATATATATATATATATATATATATATATATATATATATATATATGTATATTACAACAATGAAACATTTCATAATGTGTAGAAACATGGGCTTCAAATTTTCAGTTTTAGCCCGCTGTGTGTGTGTGTGTGTGTGTGTGTGTGTGTGTGTGTGTGTGTGTGTGTGTGTGTGTGTGTGTGTGTGTGTGTGTGTGTGTGTGTGTGTGTGTGTGGAGGAGGGATTTCTCAGAGAATGGGCTTAGTGTTTGTGATCACCGTGGCGTCACACATGCAATGTCTGGCCTTGAAGTCTTTCTTATGGACCCACGTTTCCTGTGCGAGGGTTCAACAATACGAGACGTTAAAGCTCCCGTAACAAGCAGCTGGTGGACTGGAGTCAGATGATATGATCAGTTGACATTATCGTCTGACTTCCACAAGAGAGTTCACTGCTAAAGGGGTCTGAGTGCACGGCTACTCTGACCTGCAGTATTACCAAACGGAGAGAAAGGTGAAAAACTCATATTCATATTTTAGGAAACACCTGCAGGCTCTGGCCAGCTGTTGAAAGTATTTAAGCCTACATAACTGACATGTTGTGTTCTCACCACAACAGTTATATTTGATGCATTCCTGTGAAAGTATTCCTCAGACAGGAACTAGTCGGCAGCATAGCCTTTGGCCTCTCATCCAGGGCTAATGTGATGCTAAACTGATAGCATAGAGTTTTCACTCCAAAAATTTTCTTTCAAGCCGCAGGTTCTCCTCTACTTGGCAAACAGTGGTTTCCCATTGCTATTGCCAGTAAAAGGCTTCCTGCCCCTGCCTGCTATTCCTAAAACCTGGGAGTATGCCTTCATATTGTTGGTTTAGTCTATTGTGATGCTAATGTCTGCCTGAGACCCTTGAGTCATCTATCACGGATGACAGGAAAGCTGGGGCCATTGTGTTCACACACACACACACACACACACACACACACACACACACACACACACACACACACATAGAGAAACACACACATACTGGTCTACATAACTTTAAAGAAATAAAAAGATTAGACTAAATCAGTTCTTTAAGATAAGAACTTATCTTCTTGGGTATTATTACAGTGATTTGAGAGAGAGAGCGGGAGGGAGAGGGAGAGAGAGAGAGGGAAAGGGAGAGGGAGAGAGAGGGAGAGAGAGAGAGGGAGAGAGAGGGAGAGAGGGAGAGGGAGAGAGGGAGAGAGAGGGAGAGAGGGAGAGGGAGAGAGGGAGAGAGGGAGAGAGGGAGAGAGAGAGAGAGAGAGAGAGAGAGAGAGAGAGAGAGAGAGATTGATTCTCGGCCAGGCCCAGCGCCGTCTCATGGTGGAGTGCTGGTCCAGATGTGACTGTGGTTGTGCCTGCATTAGAAAGAAGTGCCGTTACAGGAAATGGATGCTTTTAAAAAGAAGATTGTTTTTGCCGCTCAAAGGACGAAACCAAGCCAGTTAAATTGTTTAATATGCCATTACTTAAATTAGCCCCAGGGTTTATGTTGCACAGGTGTATAAAGGCATTGCAAAATTCATCTGTGGTATGGATTTACCTAGTGATTCAGTTTTGCTTTAGTCTATATTGATTCTGTAAAACCTGTTTTAATCCAGATACAAAAATGGATTTTTTAAATTTTTATTCTGTATTCAATTTCTGTAAAATTAACTTTATAATCTTTATTTTTAATTTTAGCAAATTTAAGATGTCTAAAAGCCAAGAGACATTTCAGAAATGTCACTCAAAATAAATTACAAGACTATGAATCACAAAACCTTTCAACATGAAGCAAAGCTTTTTCAAACAGCAAATATCCTGAGATGAAATTATTAATTGATCAGTCAGAAAATTATTCTTCAACTGATTTATCCAAAGTCGCTTTGGTAAAAGCGACAGCTAAACGTAATTTAATGTATTGCCTGGTGTTGTAGTTTTACAATGTGTATGTGTTAAATGTGTTAAAGCCCCTTAAACAAAGTATTTCTCTATAAAATTAAATATTAATGATCAAATACAAGAATCAAAGTTAAATTGAAAAGAAGACCCTTACCGTGTTATTATTTATTATTATTTTTTCGAGTTGAGACTTTGTTGCTGAATCATGATTAGTGAACAGAAACACATGACTAGACAAAAACACAAATACAAAATTATTTAATATGAAACTTTTTTTAATTTTTTTATCTGGCACAAAGTTGTGTGTTTATGCAGGAACACACTGCCAACAGCAAGAAGCTGATTGAAAACGGAGCATAAATAGAGTTTGATAACCAAGCGTTTATCAGTTCACCGTAAAGGTCACGTTTTGGTGTCAGTCCCTCGGAACTGAAGAAAAAGGCTTCATCCAGGTTGTAATTCAAAGTGGGAATGTCAGTATACACAAGTTTATATGCTGGGATAAGCCTCAATAAACCTGAATGCAATGTATACCCAAAGTATGTTGCGTTGAGCGTAAATGGCGTGACTCTCACTACTATTACTGTACATTTATGTTCACTGTGAGGGTCCTTGCATCCACAGGGTGACGGAGGGAGAACATTAAATAATGTAACAAGAAGCTCCGTACTGGATCTAATACCTATTTCAAATGACTATAGCTTGAAAATAGTTGTTCCAGAATTTGAGGGTATAAATAGATTTTTACAAACACCTACACTGAATCACAACAGACTGAAGGACAGCTTTTCCCCACCATAGCTGCATCACTGTTACTCACTCCCCAGTTCCCAACGGCTGCTTAAGCCAAGTTCACACTACGAGACATTCAAAGTCGTCAGATCTCTACTGTTCACGCTGTGCTGTCTTGTAATCGTAGCTTTCACACCTCATGACTGACTTCAAGGGGTCGCACACTGCAAGATCTTCTACAAGAAGTGACCTGGGCGTAGCGTAGTCGTGCTTGCGGATGTTGTCGTCGGCTCACATGTTCACAAGTCTTTAATATTTACCCTACGTAGATCAGTCACTGTGCTATGTGTGATGCTTATTCATGCAAACATCCAACACCCAAGGTGCAACAACAACAATGGCAAATGCAACACAAAGCACACACAAGTATGCTAACGGCAGGGTGACCCCTCCGTCACGTTTCCTCTCAACCCTTGCTGGAGGTTTGAGGTTTTTCCCCTCAAATTGGCTGTAGGTCCTCGACAGACTCCCTGACAGATCCAGACATTAGCATGCTAAATATCTAGAAAGAGTCTGCAATGCACCGGCAAGCCTCTCTTGCATTTTTTTAACAATTCACTCACAGTGCTCAAGCGCAGATGTGCAAACTAGGAATAATGTACCCCAGCACTTAATTATACATCGCAGTCTCTGTGCAATACCTTTTTAGTAGTCATTTTCTTCAAGTTTAACCTGCCTGTTTTATCTCATTGTCTTGTTTTATCTTGTTATCTTGTATTGTTCACTGGAAGTTACAAGCTGACTTTTTTCATTGTATGGTTTCAATGACAATAAAGTGTCTTGAATCTTAAATGTTTATTAGTAGGGTAGGTGATCGCTCTGTTTTTCTATCTAGAGTTGTCAGTAAAGAAGATAACCTAATTTTGTTGAGTTTCAGATGGCTGTCTTCATTGTGGACAAACTCAATAAATGTCCCAAACATGGTACCACTACCTGCATTTTGCCAGATTATTTGTCAATGAGAACTGACACAACATGCAGCCAGTTTGTAGAAAGACGGCCTGAATTGGATTGCTGTGTATGAAGTGGTGTTGGTGATAATGGCAAATATTGGTCATATGAGGCAACCTGTTTATGTAGCAGTCCAGTTAATATAAAATAGAGAGAGGTCAGATATTTATTTCAGTGTGATCAACTTGTGAGACTACTGCAAATACATGTTTAGATATATTTAAATGGATGAGATGTGACTGTGGGAGGCAGAATAGTAGAAAACGTCTTGCTACAAGTGTTGTCGTGGTTGTAGATTTAAGTTCATAAAAAGTGGATTTAGACACTGGAGGTCTTAAGGGAGAGTATAGGACGTTATTTCTCGGTGTGGTATCTCTGAGGTTGGTCCACAGTGGACTGTGACAATACACTCCATTGTTATTCACAACAGAGGGAGCCTGTCCCAGGTTCCATGGAGGAAAGATGCTGAGGGCCAAATTGGATTTCTGGCTGAATGAGGATTCAGCTACTTGGGGTCGGTCGAGAGAAAGTCGAGCCACCGTCTCTTTGTGGGGCTGTTGCTGGAGTGCCTTTCATATGTCACAGATCCTCCAGAGTTATTGAGATTCAGAGGAGAGTCCAGGCTGGCAAAGTGGAGGGTTCCTCCAGCTGCTTAGCAGCACAAATCTGCTCAGGGGTCACACTATACATATTTAATCCCTTTCCTGCTGAGTGACAGGAACACCACATAAAGAGTTAGTTTTCCCAGCCCTCTCCATTAAAAATAAATGCAATAAAAAGTAATCAGGGCAAATGGTAGACAGGACTGGTCATAAGATAACTCTTCAAATTCAAAGTTTAGATCAGCTCTGCCCTGTTTGAAGATGTCTACAACGGGGCTCGGGCTGAAAAAAACACAGTAGAAGCCTCTGCAGGCTGTGTTGCACTTTTGTAAAATAAAATGTAAAATAAATACATAGATGTAAATGTACTGAATTGTTATTTCTCAAAATAATGGTATCCGATACCAGATCGGCCCATTGTCACCTTAACCCAATCCAGCTACTTGAGTCAGTATCTCCCCAGTGAGATCAAAGAAAACCGGGTCTGTAACACAGCTGAGACCCACTGTCTCATGTTAAGTTACTGCTCATGAAAACCCACCAAAATTACAGTGGACTTTTAAATGTGTTAACTGAATTGACAGGGGTTTGATCGCGGCTTTTCTTCAATTAAACAAATCCACTTATACTCCAGGGAAGAATAATGAGCTGCAAAAATAACAAAGAATTAATAGGATATGAAATGTATTTATCCCACGTTTTACAGCCGTTCATCTGACCATGAAATATATCCGATCACGGTCTGATCAGCCAGGTCACATTTTAGTGTCAAGTGTGAACACAGTTAGGATCTGCAGCATCGTACTCTGCAACGTTACAGAAAATAACATTTTATATCAGATTAGTGTACAATGCTCTCTATCAAGCTCAGCATTGACTTAATTTGATCCCCTCTGGGCAAATGGCTTGATTTCTGTGAGTTGACACTGAAATCTTCTGCTATGAAACAGCCACCAAACATACTGAAATATGTTGTAATTCATTTTCAAATGTCTTCAGTGTTGGTGACACTTATCAACAGTATTTTCATGAAGAGATGTTCACAGCTACATATATGTGTTACTGGTGCTGCAGAATCGAGAAAAAGATCGTCACTGTCAGTGGATTTGATAAAAAAAAGTACACACTTCCCTTAATGCATGTGAACTGATTTTACATGGAATTAACATAACATAATCTGAAATGTCTTTTCATCCTATAACTTTAAACCAATTTTGTTAATTTTGCTCCTGATTAGGTTTTATTTTCTGAAAAAAATGTAGTTTGAGAAAATTAAGGATATCAACGTTTCATGTGGCATAAAGAAAAACTGCCCTGTGTTATTTGTGGAGGACAATTTTGTTATTAGTTTGTGGGAAAATGTTACACATTATGAATGTCAGGTGGAAAAAGCAGAGTTGTGTCTAAAGCATTTTCAGTTCTGAATGTGGACACGACAGTCAATTTTTTTGAGCAATTGTTGTTTTGCAGCGCAAAGGCAGGCAAGAAAAAAATAAATGCAGGCCAGCCAGGACCCACTGAGCATTTTTTCCAGTCTGGTCAAAAGAATGAATTATTCAACAGTAAGTAAGCTTTCAGCTGGCCATTTGTGATTCGCTTTGATCTAGGAATCAGGAGTTTGCATGAATGCCTGTATTGTTATCTTATGCTTCCTCAGTGTGTGAATGAGTAAAAATAGTGCAAGCTCCCGCGTCACCTGGTAAAGTTTACACTGCGTGTGCTGTCGACAGGCAGGCTGGCATTGTAAATCCCCAGATGTTATTTATTTTTCCTGTGAGATCACATGGCTGGGTTCAGCTGGCCTCGCCTAAATGTTCAGCGTGCAAACAGCTACAGGGTCAACCTGATACTCACTGCACCTCGACGTCAAAGCCCACTCCTGCCCCTCTTCGCTCAGTGGAACAATACAATCTGTAGCTGTGGCACGCCGCCAGATGCAGCAAGTATCAAAGATCTCCTGTTGTTGACAAGTTTATACCCTGTAGTTTTATTTCATCTCACAGATGAAAGTTACGAATTACCTTTTACTGGTCAAGAGTATAACATATTACACTAGCATGAAATACATTTGTTTTATTAAAATCAGCACCTTTTTGAAAGGATCAGCCTTAACCTTAAAAAGAAGTTAGAATGAAGGAAACCTTTTAGATCTGAAACAATTAGTGGATAAATTGATAGATAAAACTTTTTTTTTTCTGGTTTTCTTCCATGAAAGAAAACTGAAGATCTTTGGGTTTTGGAGTGTTTAAAGCCATCGTGGACTCTGAGACGTTGACATTTTTCAATATTTGCTGACATTTTATAGACCAAACAATGCAAGTAGAGTAATCCTTACTTATAGCTTTACTATATGGAAGTGTTGTAGTTGAAGTTGCTTTACCCTGACCGCCTTGTCTTTCATTTAGCACTCATAATCAGTGCACAAGAGCCCTAAACACCACAAGAGGATGCTTCACACTGGCTACCCTATATTTCCATTATACAATCAACAAGCAGATATTAGCATATTTCAGTGCTTTCTTGTCTTATCTTGTATATTTATGCAACATGTCTCCTATATTCTGCTCTTTTCTATCTTTGGAATCTGCCACACTGTGATCCGTGATGTGCTGCCATTCATTAAAAAATGCCTTTTCTTCTGATTACCTAAGACACGGCTTATTAGCACATGTACGTTGCGGTCCCATTGTGTCACAACAAGAATAAGGCCTTTAATTGATAATGATGTGAATGTAGAAAAATGTTTCATTATATTGAGGGTTTGGTGCATTTTATAGAGGAGAAAAGCAGATCCATGGCATTGATAGGCTACAGCTGGACACATAATTAGAGTGCCTCCTTACCTATAATTTGTGTAATAGTTTTTGTTGGCGGCATGTTATTACCATATGAAAGGGCTAAGCAGGGGTCATGTGCATTGCTACAGCAATTAGAGCAGAGCTGAGGGCAAAAGAATGTTTGGAGCCGTTGTTAATTGGAAATCTCTACAAAGCTATGCTTTAATTATAATTTAGTCAGAGCTGCAGTGTTTTAAACCCAATATATTCAGTTGCCATTATTTTCTGTAATAGTATGAACAGCTAGGTCTGTTTCCTTTCAAAGCGCCGGGCTTTGAAGAGAATGAGACTGAATTAGATTAATTTGAAAGGCTGTGCTGCTGCGAGTTTTTTTCATTTTTTTTTCATGCTTATGGCTCTTTGTGTTCTCACTGGGAAACTGCATCTGGTTTGTTTAGGAGATACACATATCTTCTGATTTGCATACACCTGAAATTATGGTTATAGTTTGCTTAATAGCTTTGTGTTCGATTTTTTGACTACTTCCAAGAAAAGTTGTAGCTTTGTGAATAAATATATGACTCATATTGTGACTAAAGCCACTCATAGTCAGCCAGCTTTTAATATCCATTCATTACAATGTATATGTTCAGACTAGGTTCAAAGGTATTTATTCACTTGGTTGAAAACTGTAACACATAGCTTGTATTGAGTGTTCAAAAACTAAACCGTGAGCCATACGGACTACATGAGTCTGTTCATGGCATTGTGGTTTTTCTGTTTTTCTTTCTTGCTAAATTATGTCCCCTCCTCACTTGATATTTCATATTTAGTTTATCTCTAAATGTTCCATTTGTGTTGTTGTAGATGTTTTGTATTTTTGTATTTTTTTTAAACAAACTGATTTTTTATTTTTCTCTACACGCAGGTCGAAATGAGCTGATAGCCAGATACATCAAGCTTCGGACCGGGAAGACGAGGACTCGGAAGCAGGTAAGACAAGAGAAGCGACGTCTCTCTTGCATGAGTGTCAGACGACTGTCAAATCTGAATGCAGGCCGACTATTGCCTTTGTTTCCAGACAGAGAATAACACGATGCTTTGCTCTCGGGTAGACTTCTGAGGCTGACAAGTCCCCTGTCACTGCTGTGTTGCATGAACAGATGCACATGTTGTCACATATTAGTACACATACTGTGTAAGAACTAGCAGTTGTTCTGAAAGCAAATTTCTCCTTAAAATGCAGCTTTTCATTTACCATAGTATACCAGCTGCAAACCATAAACATAAGAGCCTTAAAAGAGAGCCACAGTAGCTTAGCAGTGCAAGTATTTGGCTTCATGACTAAATCATCGAGGTCGTGCACTTGGTTGGAGTAGAAGCCTGTATTAATAGAAAGGTGGAAGCCTTAATAGATCGGTACAATCTCTGATCAAAGAGAGTATTCGCTGAGAGTGCATCCTGTCTTCTGCAACACACTGTGTGCATTGCAGAATCACGACTCTTACCCCAGCGTTCAGCTCAGATTTCTGAATCAAGTTTCGATGAATTTATCAGTCTGTGCTGTAATATGGCATGTACATGTAATGTAAATGATACAGAATTCATGGCTCTTAATCTTTCCCATATATGTATTTCTATTAGGAATAATAGTACTAAAACAAATCAAAGTATACAATTGATTTGTGTATTCAAAATAGCTTATAATGAGCCGCTGTGATGGTGCTTCAGTAACAGTATGAAACCAACGGACTGATCTTCCCTCTAAACAGGAAATCCCCTGTATGACCACTGACTCGAATGTCAATGATAAACAAGCCAGTGACTGCAGTGACATTCAATCACTGTGTGTGAATTGATCAGTCTGGAGCAGAACGGCTATGTGGTTTCTCTCTGTGACTCTTCTCCTCGAGAAAGAGAGAGAGAGAGAGAGAGATGTTTACATCTACTCAAAGAACCACTGTTAGTTTAAATGCATGTTGTATTTATGTGTGTTTGCTGTGTTGTTTATGTTAAGGCTTCAACTAACAAGTATTTTTATTAGAGATGAAATAGCAAGTCAATCGAGATTACATTTATCAGCAAAAGGTTTGATATTGAATAATTGTTTGTCCAACATGACGTCTTTAAATGTTTTGTTCTGTCTGACCAAATGTCCCAAACCCCAAGATGTTGAATTCATAATAACTAGTGCAGTGCTCGTTCAAAACACGTACAAACCGGTTCAGTGCGGGCTGAATTCTTGTCTGTGGTGTTGCTGTTCGCAGCTTTCTCGAGAACTGCTCAATCAAACAACTTCACACTAGATACTGTAGTCTCTTGAGTCCTCAGCGATACACCTGCCAGGACATAGTTTTGTCACATACACACAGGCCACGGCTCCTCATGGGTAGAAACACGAGTTAAACAGATTTCGGGTTCAGGAAAAAACACCAGGGGCAGACTAAAAGGACTCCAAACAGCTAAATGTGAATTATGTTTATATGAAAAATATTGAATTATGTTACTATTGTACCCCACAATAACTTAGAAAAGGCCCCAAACTTAAAACATATGCAACTCTGTATACTACTAGGAAACATTATACTAATACATTTAGCTGACAGCGATACTGGTTACGTCGCAGATTCAGATTTGACTGACCAAATACAATAATTCAAATATGTTGCATTATTATTCATTAAATTATCCAGCATCAGAGAATTGAAAGCTCCACCTTGAACAGACATTTAGTAATTTTAAATAAATTGTGCTGATAATGCCTCTTCACAGTAAACATTTGAAAGCAGAACTTTTACTTTACCTTACTTAATAGTTTTACTTCAGAAATAATGTTCTGAGTGTTGTAAATACACACTGATAATATGCCACTTTATTGCGTTTTAATATGTTTTCATGTGCAAAACTAACCATTTTGACTACCAATATGTGGTCAGTTTATTCAAATAAGTCCTATTTGGAAATTTGCTGCAATCGTTTTCGGGCCGGCCATTGCGTTACATTTTTCAGTGAACCCAGGATGCAAACAGTCTGCTGTTGAAATCATACTTAATCCGTTATTTAAATGGCTTAGTGGAGTTATTTTGCCAGTCGCAAAATTATTTGTGTTATAAGTAAGAATAGCAAAAATGTACACAATTTGAGTTGTCCGTCCCTTGCAGCTACACAGAGCGCTGTTCGCTCGTTTATTAAGTTTAATACTATTGAGCGTGTCAAGTATCCAAATTGCACCATATTCGACAAAGCACTCCCTTGAGTCCTACAGCAATACACCTGCCAAGTGTGAAGCAGATCAGATGAGCGATTCTCGAGATACTGTCTGCAAAGAACACACAGTCAGACAGAGAGAGACGGACCGATGGACAGAAAAAAGGACATACAGATTCCTTGTTTTATAATTAGATATGAAACACAGAAAATCCTCACATGGTAAAAAGCTAGGACCAGACTATGTTTCACATTTTTGCTTGAGAAATATTAAATTATTAAAATAGTTTTTTGTTCAATTGATCAATCGATTGAGTAATAGTTTGAATAGTTTATGCATCAGCCTTAATAGCAAAAAATATATATATTTTGAATAAAATAAATATTTACCTGCAGAGGAAGCACTTTTTAAATCACTTCGCTCCCACTAGAAAACTCACCTTGGGTGTGATTTGCGTAGATAGTGTCAGAGGAGACGCCCCTCAAAGCTGTCATCAACACACATTACTCCTCATTCTAATTGTAGCACTGCTGAATGTTTCATGTGAGAATATTAAATAATTTAGCACTGTGTGAACGTTGGAGGGTAAACTTGGCCGGTGAAATGCCTCGCCAAGCTCCCGTAAGAATACTAGACTAGCCAATTCTCATTCAACACACAGCAGATCGCATCTGGGTGATCTTAATGTGTGCTAAAGGGGCCTGCATCCTCCTTAATCAGCTCACTTATGTGACGACAACACACAGCATAACGCTTTATTGGCTGTTAGCTTGGTGTGTGGTTTGGAGTTGCTTCTGTTATGTACCATTTCTTCCTCAAGTGTCTGTTAAACAAAGAAATGTATAATCCACTTTGTACTTTTTTTGTTTTTTTATTTTACATTCTCTCTTTTTTGCTTGTTTTTTTTAATGGAGGTGTCTAGTCACATACAGGTCTTAGCAAGAAAGAAAGTTCGAGAAATCCACGCAGCCATTAAGGTACGTCTGGCTTTGCCCAGTTGCAGAGGGCTTTTCATTGCCATGGTTACAGGCTCTTCCTTTGTTTTCCTCCCCTCCCCGACCCCGCAGGTGTCTAGTCACATTCAGGTTCTTGCCAGAAGGAAATCTCGTGAGTTTCATTCCAAGCTAAAGGTATGCGCTTTTCTGCTTTTGGGCTTGTTCGTTGCTGTGAGACTTAACTTCCTGTTTCCCGTGGTGACAGAGTGAATGCCTGGTGCTCTGATTCCTGCTCACCCAAATGTTCTGCTCGCTCTACTCGGTTCACATTTTTTCTAACCCCCTCCAACTTCTAAGTCCAGTTTTCTTACCCTCACTATGACATGCTGTCACTGTCCTTTCGGCTTGTTTTCATCTACATTTATTCACTTTTCTTTACGGGCCTTTGCCCGTAAAGAAAAATAAATAATAAGAAAATAATAATAAGAATCGAAAATGCATTTTAAAAAAAAACGATAAAATGGATTATGATCAATCACTGCTGGTGGTCTTTGAGCGAAATGCTAACCTCATCATGCTAGCATGCTCACAAAAACAATGCTTACATGGTGATGATGGCAGGTATTCTGCTCACTATTTAATTATTTATCTGATGGGGGTGCTAAATGAAAAGTCAGAGGATCATCAACAGTAATATTAATTCATCCTCAAGGGGACATGAATATTTGTACTACATTTCATGACAATCCCTCCAACAGTTGTTGAGACTTGTTCCTCAAAACCCCAGATGCAAACCACATGGTGGCACTCGAAGAAAAGTCTCATTTTGAGGATTCATCCTCTGGAGATCATGAATATTTATTTTATGTCAATCCATTTAAAATGTTCACTCTGGACCAAAACTGACGGACCAAAAGAGATTCCTAGAAATTCCTAAAAATAATGTAAAAAAAAATAATAATTATATACAGTATTTTATATGTTATATATATTTTTGTTATGTATATATATATATATATATATATATATATATCTCTCTATATATATATATATATATATATATATATATATATATATATATGTATATATATATATATATATATATATATATATATATATATATATATATATATATAGAGAGATATATATAGAGAGATATATATAGAGATATATATATATATATATATAGAGAGATATATATATATATATATATATATATATATATATATATATATATACTCAGTACTTTATATATATAAAAAACATGTTTGTACATATTTGTAGTAATTTAGTAAATCAAAGTGTGCGAATGTTGGGAAGCATGCTGGCATTGGCTGTTAGTGAGAGGCCGAGAGCTGAAGGTCCAAGGAAGTTGGTCTGATGGCTGACTCTTGCTGAGATGCTCTCTGCTGTCTTGTTCCTCCTCCTTCCTTCTTCCTCCTCCCAGTGCCATGGCTGCCAGCCGCTTTCCCCCAGTTCAGATGTCATCATTTCAGAGCCTCCTCGTCGATTGTTTTACAATAATTAATTCTGTTACTATCCCTGTAAAAAGATTTTCCCAATGGCAAATTAAAATGGGACAAATACATTGTGAAATAATCTTGAATAATATTAACCTGTAATTTTATCTCATGAAGTAATGCTTGTTTATCAAAGGACACCCCACCCATGTGCCATTTTCTTGGGGGGGCCGACGTCATGTGTTGACTTTCACACTTTGCTCCAACACAAATTAATGACCCCTTGTGTGTGTGTGTGTGTGTGTGTGTGTGTGTGTGTGTGTGTGTGTGTGTGTGTGTGTGTGTGTGTGTGTGTGTAAGTGTAAGTGTAAGTGCGTGCGTGCGTGCGTGCGTGCGTGCGTGCGTGCGTGCGTAAGTGTGTGTAAGTGTGTGTCGAGCCAGAAAGCCAGAAAGAGTCAGACAGGCAGCTTTGCCTGGTCTTTCAAGGGCACAGGCGGCTGTCTGAAGAAAAACAGACAGCTTTTGTATGAACCCCAGTCTTTTCTCATTTAAAGCAAAGTAGTGTTGGGGCAAAGAGAAATACAAGTGTGCCCGTCATTTCAGGGGGCATCAATGAAAACCTGCTGTTTCTGGTCTCGACTATGGCATTTTTGTGAAATTAGTCATTACGTTATTGTTCGGTTGTTTTGTCTCGAGTGATGACGACTGATCAGATTGTGAAAATTATAGAAACCAAGACATTCGTGACAGAGAACAAGGATCATTTTGTTTAATAAAGTGTTCATTGCACATTTGCATTGGGTTGTGCTGTGTTAAGGCTTGACATTCACAAATGTAATTGTGGTTTTACTAATGTTTGTAGGTCACAGACTTTGTCACGCAGACTTAAATAACAGTTGTATTAATACATGTTGAATTACTCACAATAAATTAATATACAACAAAACTTTGTTTTTTTGCATTTAGGTTACAAGCATGGTAAGTATTCATTTTCTGTTTGTGATGCTGTCTTTGCTTTTATTATGGCCTGCTTTGTCCTTTAACTGCTAGTTTTGCATTTGCTCTCCTGCCATAGCGACACAGTAGCTGCGGCCCAGTGTGTTTCCAGTTTAGTGGTTTTTCATTGTGTCATCATATTATTATCATACTGTAGCTTGACTCTGCTCCACCAGCATCTGTTGCCAGCATGCTTACCTTTAGCTTCTGCCACCAGTGATTCTGCATGGGTTTGCGAGTGTGCATGGGATATCCAGATGTGCACTCTGCTGCAGTACCTGCATTCAGCATGTTCAGTATGACTGTACATGTATATGACTTTGTGAATGCTCATTAACAAAGGACTATGTCTAAAACAACATGCAATGTGCAGTGCACTTCTTCAGGCTTTTGGGCTCTTTGTTACTAATAAGCATGGCCATTTAACATTTACAATTTGATATTTACTGATAATTTAAAGACCCTTTGTCCAAAGATATACGGAACTAACCAGTAAAGAGAAAGTTTAGTAGGACTGTTTCCTGACAGTTTTACTTGAGACATTCTTGACAATGTTTAGATGTGTTTTGACTTACAGACAAAAACAGCATTAATAGAAATGCTGCTGAATAAGTTTTTGAAAGTATTTTATTGGTAGATTAGTCAACAAGCAAACGTTTGTGTAAGTGCATACCACAGCTATTGCACTGTATATAGGAATTGGATTGTCCTTGTTCAGCACATTCCTGTAAAAACACTTAAATAGTGATGTACATGCATCTTCTCTTAACCTGCCTTCAGTTTACTGTTGTGAGAGAGGTCGGTGATGCTTTTAGTGTGTTGTTTAGAGTCTGTTTGTTGCTACCTCTGCAATATGCCCCATCTTCCCCTTCTGTGTGAGTGCTAAGCCTTTTGTGACTGCTGTTAAAGGACCAAGCCGTGAAGGACAAAGCCCTCCAGAGCATGGCCTCCATGTCCTCGGCTCAGATTGTTTCTGCCACGGCTATTCACAACAAGCTGGGCCTGCCAGGAATCCCGCGCCCAGTCTTCCCTGGAGCAGGGGTAAGAGCCTTGTCGGCACCCCACTATTGATCCATCCTGTCCAGCTTCACCCAGAGCGGCCATGGGGCCAACCACACCGACACACGCGCCAAATCACATTACACACCACAGCTTTGCATAACTGCTACTATTAGATAAGCACAATATCAAGTAGTGTTAGTCAAAATAACTACATCCACTGAACATAGAGCTATGATCCATTTTGATCACAATTGTACGTTGTCTGTTTTCTATTAATATATGTAAATCTCCAGTTATGGCAGGGTATGATATCGGCTGGTCAGCCTGGATCCTCACAAGAGTAAGTTTCACACTTCATCAAAGAGAACTTGAATTCACAAAAAACTGTTAAAGCAACACATTTAATATAGTATGCTTATGGGTCTGTCATTCTCTATTGCAGTATTAAGCCTTTCACCCAACAATCCTATCCCATCCAGCCAGTCACAACAGCCATTTCAAGTAAGAAGTTACCTGATTAGAAAACTATTAAGGAAAAATGACCGAAAACGGACATCACGTTGTATAATTGCTGAATCTGAAATATTTGAAATGCAACCTCACACTTTGGTTATTGGACAAAGTAAAATCTATAACTACTCAAACTTGCTCCATCTCCCCGTGAGCATTCCCCTCCTCGGTAAAAAGCATTCAAAAATATTCTTAGCTGTTGAATCTGTTCCTGTTTCCTTACTGTGAAAATTGGCAGATTGTCTCGCTGTAAAACTAATATGTTGATAGAGTGAGATTAAAATACTTTGGACCCCACAGTTATTAGCTAGGGTGCTCGCCAGCAGGTGAAAGCCAACCCCAGATAAAAGTTGAAAAAGAAGCATTCATAGATACAGTGGAGATTTTTTTAATCTTTTATCTTTTAGTTGTGTTTATTATTTCTTGCATAGAACTTGCAACAAAAAATACATGTTTCTACGTGTTGGACTGTGGTCTTCCAGTTTTGTTATAATGTCTTAATTAATATTAACTTAATCTACCTGTACTGTAAAACAACCCACAGACGAGACAAATGTTGTGTTATTGTGGCGTTTCTGTAGGTTACGAGAGCACAGCAGCTCCAGCTCCGACAGCACCAGCGTGGCAGGGCCGCTCCATTGGTACGTCTAAACTCCGACTGGTGGAGTTCTCCGCCTTCCTAGAGCAACAGAGAGACACAGTGAGTGGTAAAGCATGACATATCACTATCTCTTGGTGTTCATTCCCACCTCTTATCATCCAGTCCTTTCCTCCATGAATACACTGGGACCTTTTCCCAGGCAGAGAGTCAGCTGAGAGGAGGCCAAAACAAGCTGAGGGGGGAGAAGCCCGGCCTGTAGAGACACACAGCATGAAAACCTGCAGAAATAATGAAGGACTGTATATTAATCAGTACCTTAAAAGGCATACCAAAACTGTATTTTCGCGGCAGACTTCAGCTCAGCCAGATGATCCACAGATTTACAGAGTGTGAGTTGACAAATACAAGTCTCACATTTCTTGTTTGCTTTTGCAATTTTTAGATATTTCTTCACATTTTCCTGAGCACTTTCTTCTGGTATTACTGTGGCATGACAACAGCCATTAGCCTTCCATTCAGATTGATACTTGACATTGTTGCATTTGCCCTGAAGGCTACATGCTGGATAGGCTGCTCTGTGAGCTTTTAAACTGAAGTGCAATACCACAGGGTCTCACGCGGTCACGACCAGGGCAACGGACCTCTGAAGATCAAATGTTATTCTCTGATTTGCTTCTCTTTCTGCTTTTTGCTATGCATCGTGGGTTTGAGGTTCAACGGATAACAACATGTATCCACTTTGTTAAAAAGTTGATGGAATGGAGAAAGCACAAAAAACACACACATTTCATTCCATATTGTCAATTTAGGTTGATTATAGTCGCCTTTGATGCAGAAATGTTGCTTTTCATGTGAGTGAAGACTGAATAATGCTCTGAGAAATTTTGTTTGCCTAATTTAACACAGATATTTCGATCTTCAGATGCATACAGATATGTGGTTTCATGGCTTTCTTGAAAATGAAAAAGGTCTCAATTTATAAGCTTATAGAATTTGGGTGAAGCAGTCTGGAATTTCCGTCTGGGTTTATAATATAAATTAGGGGATCAGTTTGTTTTTCGCTTTAGTGGTTTCCTAATTTGTACATCATAAAACCATGCCGACAGCCAAAGCAATGTTGCATAGGGTTATCATCATGAGGCTGATTCCAGACATCTCTTGTTTATTATGGGGGTTAATTTGACAGAATTGGCTCATTTTGTTTAGAAAACCTTTCTGTTTTGATGACTCTTGCTATTGATACATTGATCATTTTTGGAAATAGTGTGAAATATAGCAACATATTTTAAGTACATTTCTAACACTATCCATCTATTCTTTCAGTACAACAAGCACCTATTTGTACATATCGGACAGACAAATCATTCCTACAGTGACGCCCTGCTGGAGTCTGTGGACATTCGTCAGATTTATGACAAATTCCCAGAAAAGAAAGGAGGACTGAAGGAGTTGTATGGAAAAGGTCCCCAGAATTCCTTCTTCCTTATAAAATTCTGGGTGAGTGTTACAGCCACAGGATTGACAAGTATCCTATAAAATGGAAGTATTACAACTGGATTGTATTTTTACGCACATCAGTATGAATATCATTGTGAAATGTTTAATGGCAGTATCAGGAACATTCTGCTCAGGTTCGTCTTTAGTGATTGGGTATAATCAGTCTACACAGAAGAGATTGCTCTCTTAATGTTTGCAGAATGCACTCGGCTATATTTGGACTTGCATAGCAGGAGAGCTTTTGATCAAAGCAGTCACTAATTCAATGTAATATCTCCAAACAATGGAGTGACCTGGTTGCACTCCTAATGGCTGTTTAAACATTGCATGTATTTGCTCCATGATGCAAAATGCTAACTAGCGGCAGCCAACAAAGTAGGACCGTATGCACTTGGACCAAGTCCCCTCAAATTCCTTTTGAAGTGACCGACCAATCTAAATTTCAAATGAAAGACAGAATCTGCACAATAATGAATGTATAACTGCTTTGCTTAATGAAGGAGCAGAATGTTGTAGGAGGATGTCTTTTTGAATCCATAATGAACAGGATGTTCAGGGCATAGAAAGGCTGCACGCCGAGAGTAGACCAGTTCGACCGTGCTAATCAGTCTTTTAACATAACTTCATTTAGTCCTCTTTAGAATCTTGTTTCCAATATGGACGCATTTACATGCTTCTTCAGATGTGGCCGAGATCTTCAAATTTATATGCGATGTACATGTTTAATTTCGACAGCTCTTGATTAGACAATGACAAAGGAAATTAACATTTTTAGATTCCACATTTAAAACAAATTCTGACTTCCTCTTCCAATTTCATCCTGGATACAGTATACAGTATGTACTTTATGCTAGTCTATATGTGTGTTGTCTTTGGAGTTGGAGTTGGTAGAGACCAAAAGCAGAGCAAAAAATGAACCATACCTTTTCTCCGTAAATCATCGATGTGTAAATAATTTGTTTTCACAACTTGTTTCTGCTTCGGCCAAGCGGTAAAATATACAAATATTTTATTGCAGGTTCAACAAACAGCATTTCTCTCTATTTTCTGGGGTGTGCATCAATGACATATTTAAAAGGTGGGGGTTTAGAGGACTCTTAATTTACTTAGTTGTGTCATTTTTCTATTGTGAACACACAACATGATCAAAACCTGCTCACATGTATTATGTAGGACTGGTATATCAGCTGATATATTTTGGTATTGATCTTATTGCATCTTATAATACTAAGTTGCAGAACAAAAATGCCAAACTAGGTTTGAGGTAATTTAGAAACCAAGTCTCTATTACATAGTTTGTCCACCAGAGAGCGCTGAGTTCATTTTTCAACTGTAAAACGTCCCGCTAATGGATTTTGGTCATAGATCTTTAAAAACATCAGTCCAAGGTTTTTCATATCTACAGTGTTTATTTATATAAAACAATTGGCTACATAATATCCTTTGAAAAGTTTAATTGGACATGTTACAGATAATCCACTTGAATGGGCATTACAAATATGTATTCACTGGGATCCTTGATAATTAAACATTTTAAATTGGTTGTTACTATCCAAAGAATAATATACACACAGGCTTGTTGTTACTTGTTGTATGAAAAACCTCACAAAGGTTCCTAGACTAAAACATAATACTCAATTAATTTAGTCCATCACTTTTCTCCTGTACACCTTGTCAACATGGTTTCTACTCATATTTTATTTCACCATTTTAATAGACCTGTATTTACCTCTTTGTATCGTGGTTGTATTTCTGTATATTGAACACCTAAATACATATAATAATTGTCACTGACTGCTCATTTTTATGTTCCTATTTCCCCAGGCGGACTTGAACTGCAGCATTCAAGACGATTCTGGATCTTTCTACGGAGTCACGAGTCAGTACGAGAGCTCGGAGAACATGACCATTACGTGCTCAACCAAGGTCTGCTCCTTTGGCAAGCAGGTGGTTGAGAAAGTTGAGGTATGAACTGAAGTCTGTTCATTCTGGGAATCAGAACAATGACTGAAGGACGTGAATAACAATGAGTACACAACGGCAATATATTTTTAGGTGACATGCTATTTTAATTGATACATTCTTTTCTCTTTTCCCTCAGACGGAATATGCGCGGTTTGAGAATGGACGCTTTGTCTACCGGATAAGCCGGTCTCCCATGTGTGAATACATGATCAACTTCATCCATAAACTAAAACATCTGCCAGAGAAATATATGATGAACAGCGTGCTGGAGAACTTCACTATCTTATTGGTAATCACTACACTTACCTGAGTGGGCGAGAGCCCTCTCTCCAGGACTCTTCTTCTTCTTCTTCTTCTTCTTCTTCTTCTTCTTCTTCTTCTTCTTCTTCTGCTGCTGCTGCTGTCATGGTGTGTTGGTGGGCTGGAGGGGTTGACACTGAGCCTTGAGATGAGTTCCTCTTGTTCTTGTATTGCTCTCATTCCACAGGGGATGAAACGCAGTGTGAGGAGCCTCATTATCTGCAGGGGAAAAGGGAGGAAAACAGGGGGAGAGAAACTCCTGTTATTAGCCATCACATGGGGTCTTATAGTATCATTCAGCACTCCAGAGAGATCAAAAATAAAAACAAATAGAAAGACAGGCATATATATTTACATGGGGGCCCAAAACCAGGGCCCAAAAGCATATGAAGCTTAAAAAGGTGTGTAAGATATGTATTCATTCTAGCCTTAAGAGGTGTTTCCCAAGGCATCATGTTGGAAATGATCACAATAGATTAATGATGATCTGTTTTTAGAGCATCTTCAAAAGATCTAAAATATTCAGGAGGAACTAAAACTGACGTATATCAGTGAAGTATCAGTGGTTCTATATCTGAGGGGGGCTGGAGAGACAGGTGCTAAACAAAGTGTTTCAGACAGCGGGGGAATACAACATTCATACAGACAGTATGAGAACAATAATGTGTTTTTAAACAATAAAACCTGTTAAAATGTTGTTGTAGAAACCCAAAATATAGGTATGAACCTTGTTTAACCCTTTAACTTCCACCCAGTAACTGAAAGCTGTAGACTGCTGACTGCACACACATTCTCATACTGAAGAATCCTACGTGTAAAGCATTTCTAGCATTTTTCTTTTTGTGTTTTTCAATATACAGAATGCACTTGTGCAACAGTGAAATATGTCACTGGATATGTGGTTGTTATCCGGAGACAGGACCCTGGGCGTTTGATTTTATACCTGTGTTTTTTGTTCCCAAAATGGGAATGGCAACTCCTTGAACACTTGTACTTTGCCACAAGAAAGTGACCGTCTGTTCTCTTGCAGGTGGTGACGAATAGGGACACCCAGGAGACGCTGCTGTGTATGGCGTGTGTGTTTGAGGTTTCAAACAGTGAGCACGGCGCCCAGCATCATATCTACAGACTGGTAAAGGAATGAGAGGCTCCGAGCTTCCCCTCCCTAATCCCCCCTCTTTAATGGACTTACCAACCTCAAGACAAGTGGCAGTGCCTCTACCTGAAAGTCACACCTACAATGCTTTTTGGTCATGGTATTGGGT
Source organism: Taurulus bubalis (assembly GCF_910589615.1). Classification (NCBI taxonomy): domain Eukaryota; kingdom Metazoa; phylum Chordata; class Actinopteri; order Perciformes; family Cottidae; genus Taurulus; species Taurulus bubalis. The sequence continues at coordinate 14,138,828 of NC_136592.1, read as the reverse complement.
GAAGTCAGTTGTTATAAATTTGTTTTAATATAAAGTGTTTGTTATTTGACTGCAGCTGTGAATTGCGGTACAGTTGTTTTATGTTTAAATACGAGGATTCTCGTTTAAAAGATGTTGAGTTGGTCACTGTTGGGTATAAATGTGGCCGTTTTAAAAGAATTTACTAGATTAATTTGGTAAATGGAACTATGTGTGTTGTCTTCTTCTGCTTTGTTATGTAGATTAAGAAAAAAAAAAGGATGCGGGCCTTTTCTTTCAGCAGCCTGATGTGGTCTGTGTAATATGTTTGAGTGTTTTTTGTGCGTCTGTAGTTGATAATTTGTGAGCGTACATACTGTAGATATACAGACATACACCCACAGCTAATAGATTTTCCAAAGAAACTTAACTAACAAAACACTACATGGACAGTTGGAAGCAAGTGGTTATGAATATTGCTGAATTACTGCTATTTCTTTAAAAAAAAAACTCTGCTTTCAGAGGTGTGTGTATCTCTGTTGAAGCACTCCAAGTCTTAGACACTAACAACAGAATTATTGCACTGTGAAAATACTAAAATAATGTTGCCTGCATCTGCTCCCTAAATGTAGGAAGTCTTACCAACTGCTAAGCATGTATGTGCTGCAAACAAGTCTTTTCTCTGTGACAACTGACGGGAGGATTTTAGATTTTAGACAGGTGAAAGTACTGCGAAATTACTCAAAACAGACTCTCATCTTGTCCAAAAGCACTTTGTTCCCCCGCCTGGACTTGCCTTAGTGATGCTTTCTTTTTTTCCGTTCAAACTGTGGTTTTAGAATAATATTTTCAATAATCAGCACACTATAAATCACGTCTAGACCGAAGGCCTTTGTTTCATACACTGTGGCTTTGCCCCCTCAAAGGCTCAAAATATCGCTCCCCTCTGGGATGCTGGTGTAAGAACTCCAAACCAGAGTGGTGCTGCCTTCACGTTCACACAATGTTCACATGTTTCTGTGGCCTACGCCGATCCCGAGCCTTAAGCATGTTATAGCTGTGAGAACTCCAAAAGATGCCCCTTAAACTGTGATCTCTACGCAGGAAGACTCTTTTATGTTTGCATTGTGTACGAAATTCACAATCCCATCTGCCAAAGCGTAGATGTACAGTGCCTTAGAATACACTAACATTACCCATAGCTTTGTTTTAAAATCAGTTTTGTGGATCAAACAAGCAAAAATAACTCACTGCTTTGTTACTTGGTACATCTTCACATCTGCGAAATTATGTTTCCTCCATTTGGTACGCTCCTAGAAATACAGTTTTTGTTAAAGTGTGCACATTTAAGCTCAGAAACGGTTATAACACAGGTTATATTTTCCTCTAACGCTGTAAATGTTCTATCAGCCTTTTTTTGTAAGGGTGTACTATAAACACAGACTGACTGCCTTTCCTGTCGTAAAATACCAAAAATACAGAGATACA
>NC_136592.1:13444882-13532382 GCF_910589615.1 Taurulus bubalis | reverse complement strand
GTCAGGCAACCAAGGAAGAAAAAGAGGACTCTCCAAGTTCTCGGCCAAAGTAAACCCCACCCCCATGCTTCTTGGGAATTATAGAAACAGAGAAATTCAGAGATGTGAAATAATCAATTTTTTTTATAAAAATAAATTTGAACGTAAAACTCCATAGCGAACCAATGGTGTAGGGAGGGGTGGGTGGTGACAATTTTGAGAAATACACGTGTTTGCCTTTGCTGCAGAGCCTGGTTCTGACTGAAGGTTAAAATAATCAAGGTTAAAACCCAGCACCTCTAAACTTTGGACAGACCTAATCACTGTCATTGTTTAATTAACGTTTAACATGTGGAAGAAATGTAAAGAAATATGTCTCTGACCAATATTTGTGGGGGAGGGGTCAACGCAGAGAAAATAGGATGGGCTTGGTTGGTTGAAAGGAAGACAAAACAGTAATTATTTAATTATGGTATGACAGCAATAATATTACAGTAGTGCAGTGTGCAGTGCGCTTATCTGTGGAACAAATGAGCTCTCCCACAGGAGAGCAGACTGCAACACTGAGCCTAAGGTAGGGTTTGCATTGCTGCCTTTCTTTCTCCCTCACACACTTTCTTTCCCCTTTCCCTGCTACCTTTTTAATATTCTACTTCATAGCACATGCAATTATTTTTAAAATAAATTTAGCACAGATAAAAAAAAATTGGGCCTCTTGGGTGACGCAAATGACTTCCTTGTTTTTATTAGAAGACAAGGTGTTTATTAGGGGCCTTGTTGGCTTATTGCAGGAGGTTTCTGAGTTTGAGTAATTGTCCAATTAGGTGTAATTTCAGGATTGGTGCTAACCCAGGCGATTGTGCTGTAAGAGGAAGACTACCACCGGGACACACATTAATGAATCCCACTGAGACCTGTCTACCTTTAAGAAAGAGAGACTGTGTCTGCTTCTGTTTCGCCTTCCCAAATCTTTTTAACGAGGCATTATAACTGGGATTTACAATTGAGACAAGGCGCTACTTCTCCCTCCCCCACTTCATTGTTCCTTATTCTTCACCGTCTGTGCACCGGGTTACGAAAATAATTTATCATTCATGTTATTTCAATTCTCTGAGCAATTGCCTCTTATTCAAACAGAAAGGTTACCTTAATTGTTATGTAGCTCAGCTATTTATGCCCTGGCATAAAAATGCATGTTTGCTGCTTCATGGAAAGGTCACTCATTACAACCCAAATAAGTTTTTTTTTCTGTCGGTATGGGCTCTCAAAGTGTTTGTTGGCTACTTCACACTGAGAGAAGGAACAAGGTTTTCAGAGAGAGTTCCAGAGGATCACAGTTGTCACTCCCTATCTGATGTGATGAACATTCTGGGAAATACACTTATTCTCTTTCTTGCCGAGAGTTAGATGAGAAGATTGATACCCATCTGATGTCTGTCTGTTAAACATGAAGCTACAGCCATGAGACTTAACGACTGGAAACGCAAAATAAGCTAACTCTAATTAGCTGGCTCTGTCCAAAGATCTTGCTTGTTTTATCCTTACAAAAACCTTGTGTAGATTTAAAGTAATGTGCTGTAACTTTTAATTCTCTGTTTTGAGAACTGAACTAACCCAAATGAAGTGGAAAATGGGTGGAGCTGTGGCGGGCCTGTGTGAAGCAGCCGAGCAGACATAGAAGGTAGCACCTGGGACAGCACCCGTCACTCAAAGCGACCAGGACCTCAATTATGCCTAACTTTAAGTACAATAGTATTTAAACGGGCGAGCTATATACAAATTAACCCATGTGCAGTTGTCATGAACAAGGTTACTGAGAGTTAGATGAGAAGATTGATACCCCTCTGATGTCTGTCTGTTAAACATGAAGCTACAGCCATGAGACTTAACAACTGGAAACAGGAAATAAGCTAACTCTAAGCATAGTGGTAAACTATGCTTTCCCAGAACTGACTTACTTTCATAGTGCTTTCTATCGCAGGCGTTTTGGTATGCCGGCTCTTGCGCTTGGAATTTTTTGCAGACTGAATTGGGTCTAGAGAAGCTGGTCTCTTTAAGTGTTTTCAAACATAGATTGAAGGAGTTGGAGGAGAAAGTTTGTACATGCTCTGACTAAGCTAATTGCCCCTATATGATCCAGGATATGTTGATCTGAGTCCTTTTTTGGTATACTCTTGCTGTGACCTAAAATGCTATTATGTAACATTTGTGTTGGATGTGTACAACTTTGTTTAATGTGCTGCTGCGTGTCTTGGCCAGGGCACTCTTGTAAAGCATATTTCCAATGTCAATGTGGCTTTTCCTAGTTAAATATATTTTGAATATATGAATAAAGTGATTTGTGAACTCCACCTATACCTGCATACAGCCTTCATGATAAGCTCAGTTAACTGAGTATTTAGCATACGACTTGGTTATCTCGATCTTCTCATCTAACTCTTGCCATTAAAGTGAATAAACAAATTTGCCAAAAAGGGGAACTATTCCTCTTACCAAAACCATGATCCTTACCTAATCATAGCGAAGGCCCAAACAATCATAAAAACATAAATTGTGCTTTAGTAACCAGGAGTGCCCATTGCAGGGAACTAATGGAAGACATTGACGACAGTGAGAGAAAAAAGACAGGACAGCCTTATGTTGAGAACTAGGAGGACCTGTAAAAAACTGAAATATTAATAAGGGTAAGGGCTGTGATGTTTAAACTCTCGGACAACATCCTCCTACATGTGTTTGCAGGCCTGCTCTTTGTGGACAAATAATAGGTGTTGGACTGGTCCAAAAAATTCAACACACTGCATAATGTACAAAGTTCTGGCACGGAAGCGCACGGAAGCGCACGGAAGCGCACGGAAGCGCACGGAAGCGCACAGAATATGAAGGTGACTCTATCAAAATGGGCCTGGCCTTCACAACATGTCCACACTTGCTCCCTGCACCACTCTGCTGTTGCATCTGAATGGGTTTAATGCTCCAGCAGGACACTAAGGGCCAAGAGGAAGGGAGAACTACACACTGCGAGTCATCAGCTCAGAGCTCAGTGCAACAGATATGGCCTCACACCACCTGAACCACAGGCTTATAATGCACAAGATCCCAGACTGGACATCATGCAGGCCCACTCATTTTCAGCCAGTGGGAAGATAAAGAACTAAGCTGCTCATATGAATGCCCGCAGCATCAGGACAAATGTGTCTGAAGCTCACATCTAGTTTGGGTTCATGTCAAGGTTACATTGCACCCACCCGCCCACCACCAACACCACCCTCTCTTTCTATCTGTCTCTGCTTCATCCTTTCTCACATTAGAGCCTCTCACAGTCTCGCCACAACCACTGACACCACCACGAGCACATCACATCCTCGCAGCGGCTACCCACCGCTCATCTTCACACTAAACCTTGTCCTTCTTTCAGGCTTACGTCTCAACACTCCCTCAGAAATAAGCCATTTCAAAAAGATTCATGAGCAGCTGGAGCCGCCATGCTGTATAACTGCAGCCATCACGGGCTTCTTCGCTGATACGGTCTGACGTCTCCAAAGGCTCCGGGATTCAAAACAAAATCAGGTTTCCTGATCCAGCGACAAACTGAGCTATTGGGAAGGCGCTTTTGCTAAGACTCTTTGTGACATGATGATTGGGAGACAGGCTCAAATTCTCTATGAATATGGATGCAACTGTTTATGCCTCTAGGAGAAAAAAAATCAAGCACCTACTCGACTGGTAAATATTTGTGATAAAAAAAATCTTGGAATGCTTTTGGCAAGGTAGGCTATATATCTGTTTTGTTGTAGAGAGATTATTTATTTCCAGTGTGTGGGCTTGGACTGTCAGTTCATACTATCTTAAAAAGGATTATCTGATGCACCTAGGTCTGATTTCAATTTGAATAGGTGCGAATTTATTTTGCAGTGCACAATATCACATACAAATAAGTCCCCTATAATCCAATTCCACCCCCACCAGAAAAAAAGGATGAAATAAGAATCTCATTATACTGTCCTGCTTTATGTTGGCTTGTTCCTTCACAAACAATCTTCTGAATTTAGTGTTTCAGTGTTTACTCATAGCTCTTGAATGGACAGAAATCTAAGTGAACGACAGGTGATCTTTTTCTAATTTCATAAAATTGCAGGTATACGGAAATTCATCCCCAAGCATCAATTCATTTTGAAATACCTGCACCCCATGTCTTATTTACTGCCCCTGCGACACTGAATTCATAGTGATTGAATGTGGTGGTATGACATTAGATTGCATTGTGTGTCTCTGGCTAATAATTCCAGATGGAATAGCTCCTCACTCTGCTTGACATGATGCACCCAGAGAGAAATATGGAGGCAGAGAGGGAAAGTTAAGGTTGCTTAGGTTCATTCGGAGGCCTTAGAAGCACAGTGAATCAAGCTTTACTAAACCTTGGGAGTGGTGAGGACCTGTGTAATTTGCTCTGAGAAGTGTTCTCTGAGGAGGTGTGTGCAGGTGCTTCAGGCCCAGGAAGAAGCCTGGCCTCTTCTGTGAGTACAGTGTGATGTGATGATAAGATGAGGTGTCCTGTTTAAGAGCTTGATTAATGGCAAAGGAAGAGATGGCCTCTCATCGCATATACTGTTTGGCTTTACTGAAGCACACTTCTGTTCAGGTAAAGGAGCACTCCTGGGGTGCTCGACTTCATCCTTGCCCAAACCTCAAATTACCAACACCACTGTCACCAGAGCTCATCCTTACTTAAGGCATAATGGCAAAGATCACGATCAATTTTCAAAAGTCCATTGGAGCAGGCTCCTTCGTTATGTTTAAAAACCATTCACACTGATTGATCCACAATGAGTGCATGGTATTGATAAATAATTAAAAAGCTCTCAGTTTAATTTGGGGGTAAGTAGAGGATGGAGATTGTGGGGGTCGTTGTAGGGGTTGCGTCAGGCCAGTGGGCTCTTAGTTGGTGTAATGAAGCCTGGCCCCCTGCTGTGGCACACCCGGCCTCAGCTCCCTGTCTGCCTCCCCACTTTGTCCCAATGGACGCACAACCAGCTGGATTCGCCTGCCATATTCGCAGCAATCAATGCAATCCGGCTTGAAAGAAAATCAATAAGATGTGTCCACTTATGCCGCAGAGTGAGGATCCTTTGACGGAGCAAAGCTGCAAAACCAACATTAGAGAAAAAAAAGGAGAAAAAAGAAGCTCTGTGAGGTGTCCTTGTGGTTACGTGGTGCTCAGCCCTTTTCATATTCTTTTTTAGATTTAAGTCATACATCTCACATTGAAGCCCAATCATTTCATGATAGAGTCCTCTGAAGGCATCAAAGAGAAGATCTCTACAAATATTTGTTGTACGACAATACAATGAAACTGGTATATGTACTGACAGAGACCAGACAAACACAACGAAAAAACTAAACAAGCCCCCCTCCAAACTGCAGCATACAATTTGTTTGTTCAATGACCTGTTTGGTGGACTGTGTACACTTGGTGTTGTCTACTTGTTGTCGGTATCCCAAGTGACCTACGGTACTGTAGGTCTATGCGAGGTGAATATCTTCATGCACTGTCTGCCTGACAGAGACTGGAAGTTTTCATTCCTGGGGGATGAATGACATCATGTGCTTTAGCTGGGCCTTTTGGTGCATGTTAGTGCATGTGAGCGTGCCCCAGTGGCTAGCTCATGGTCGCCGCTCTGCACTGTGCAGTGTTGATATGGCGGGTTACAGCTGATACCACTGACAGACGGCGTCATCACAGCAGCATAGCGCCCACCCTCCGGTTCCCCCTCAGGCAAACACCGTTAGCTCTATTAGTACGTATGCCATTGTTTGCATTGTTAGCGCTACTAGCACTGTTAGCTGCAAGGCTCAGCCGTTGCCATATTGAGAGCCGTGTGGAGGCAATATAATTTAGCTTTATCTTAAAAAAGTAAAAAATGTAAACATTGTAGTAAAATGTATTCAAAGTATCAAACGTAATTATTGTTAATCAGAAAAATGACATTGTGGATGGTGTTTTATTATACAACTTTGAAAGATTATTGAGTATTTTATTCCTAATTCCTTATGCACAGTATAAAAGTTAGTTTAAAGGCCATTTGAAAAATCCAGAACATTGTTGGCTCCATCAGGGAAAGGAATTCTTCTCCTCTTCTGTTTTAACAGTGAGGACTGCGTTGACAAAAGCAGTTCAGTAAAATACCAGAAAAAAATGTGCATACAGTGTTATGTTATGAACGTTTCAGAATGTTTTAGGCTTTTTTGGAGAAGTGTGGACGAAAGCCTGGCGAGGAGAATGTGTTGTCCGATACTCTGGGGTTGATCAGCTCATGTTTTTTTTTAATGCTCAACCCACCAAATCCTCCACCCCCTGCTATTGCCACCTGGCTAAACCAGTTAACACTGCAGGCTTGAGGTCACGGCTCAGAGACCCTGGTGCAGACAGCTACTAGAGGTGTGATATGAGGCCTCACCCACTGCTGAATATCACTACATGCCAGTCATGGACTCACACCTCGACTGAAGAGCATGATAACTGGAAATCCGAAACAAAGCAAGGTCAACTCTGACACAAAAAGATGGACACTCATATGCACAAACACAAACTGACACGCACACACAGTTAAACTGTGTAACAAAACACAATCTGTGTCGGAGGTGGTGTGTGCCTGTGTGTGTGCGTGTGTGTGTGTGTGTGTGTGTGTGTGTGTGTGTGTGCGTGTGTGTGCGTGTGTGTGTATGTGAGGTCCTGATGCCATTTACTGCTTTACTGCCTCTCTGTGAACCAAAAAACAGCAGAAAAAATTATATTATGCTGTGTCACACTTTTTAGTGCTGATATCCGTCTAATTGATGACTTTGTGCCACATCAATCCATTATGCATAATTTAACATGGATCAAGTCCCACATTAACATAATCACCCATTGGATATTCTGCATAGTGTGACACGCTAGTGAGGAGCAGAACCCCAGCCTGAGAAAAAGTGACAGGGGAGATGCACCCCGCATGAGTTGGCAAACACACATACACACACACACACACACACACACACACACACACACACACACACACACACACACACACACACACACACACACACAGTATATAGGCTGGGATGGGGCTGATGTTAAGATGTCAGATTCGTATTCGCTTTAAGCAAATACTGGGAGTCCAGTCTGAGCATCTTGTGTTTATATGGAGCTGCTATTTAATAAATAACACACACACACAAACACACACACACACGCACGCACACGCACACACGCACACACACACACACACACACACACACACACACACTGAACAGCTTGGAGAGTGAGGGGTGTAGAGCCGCCTGCTTAGACGCTGCCGTTTGCAATCACTAAGTAGCTTTAGTGTCTCCTACCACAGTCCTGATTTAAAATTCATAAATGCTAATCCTTCATAATTTACAGTTTAAAAAGCAGCCCTGCTCACAGGCCCTGTGGCCACAGCTCTGTCAGAGTAATTATACCAAGGAGCTGGGAATGGACTACTAGCACAGACTTTCAACAGTCAAGGAAATCCCCCTCACTGGCACCAGACCCAATTACTCCAAATACCTAAACAGATTAGCAAGTCATTTTCCAGTTCAATCTGGACATAGGTGCCAAATCGGTGTTATACTTTAGTCAGGTGGGTAAATAGCATTACAGTTGGGACATGTCTGTTTCTTATTAAGTGGACAGTATGCCAAGTCATTTTATTAGCCATTTCATTTAATTTGTGGCCCCAGAGATTGTCTTTTACAAGGTTACTAGGCTCTCTCTATTCCTCTGGTGTCAGAGGGTGATTTGCTGCCCTCTCACTGTTCACTGACATTGTAGTGTGTTGAATATGTGTGTGTGTGAACGTCACTGATGAACGAATCCCTCTATTTGGGGAGGTGACAGCTTCTAAACCAAATTCTTTGTCCTTGCGAGGACAAAATGCATTAGTTTAGATGTAGATTGTCTGTGATTCTTTCATCCAAGGTCACTAATAGAAAGCCATTATCAAAATGGTCTGATTCCACTGTAATGGTCCACAATGACACCACAAAACCATTGAAGGTCCAGTGAAAGAGCCCTGCTCTACATGTAGAAGCTCTTAGTGCAAAATGGCTCACCATCCTTTTAAATGCATAATTAAGTAGCTATCTCAAATATTGATTCATCTCTCATCCTGTTGTATCCTATGATAGTGAAAGAAGTATAGACATATGTAAAAGAAAGTGATATTTAGTCTTTTTGTGATTACTATGTTCAACTACGAGGCAGATTTACACAATTCAGCATTTCATTTTATATGACATCCACCATTTGGGTTTGTAATATATCAAATGCATTAGAGTAAAAACTGGGCATTGTAATTAATCATGAATGCCAAAAGTGATAGGAAATAGAATGTTTTGCATATTAGAAGTTTGCGGTCAAACTTCTGTCAAATAATCCTTGATCCTTGACTATATTAATGCATATTTAGGGCTGTAACTAATGATTATTTTAATTATCAATAAATGTTCCTATTATTTCCTACATTAATTGATGCTTGATGTTTGTTTCCATAAAATGGTGCTCATTATAATTTTCCAAGTGTTTTTTCTAATTATTATTATTAGCGCAAAACCCAAGGACATTTAGTTAACTGCCATATATGACAAAGAAAAGCATCAATCCTCACATTTGAGAACCTGGAACTAGCAAATATTTTTGCATTTTTAGGCTTTTCATTTTACTTTTAAAACCAAATATTTAACTATCAAAATAGAAGCCAATACATTTTCTGTCGATCAGTTTATCAGTTAATTGACTAATTATTTCAGCTCTGATGCATACAAAAGTGGAATACAATATCATTTTCATAGTAGAAATGATTACCTGTATACTATATATTTTATGTTATTCAAATCACTATATTATGTATTACAACGTTTCTCAGCCTTCAAATCATTTGTTGAAAGGTCATCAAAACTGTGGACACATATATATGAAAAAAAAACATGTCACACTGCAGAGGCTTCAGAAAGAACACAGTATCTACTTGTTTTTATACCTGCCTGATAATTCTCTGTCCTATCTGAGATGGCCACAGCACCAGAAGAAGCCTGAGCACTATATCACAGTGGCTTCATCCCTAAGTGAGAGAAATCCGGATTCTATTGGAGCAGATTAGAAAGACTGCATTGGACATCATGTCAAAAAACCCAAGCTTTAAAGTTTTTCTCTTTGGCCATCAACCATGAGGAATGACTCGCACAACACTAACATGTCCCTTCCCTTTCTTTTCCGCAGTATATCTGCAGAAGCCTATTGCTGCTGTACTGATGCCTGCCTGTGTGACTAATACTACAGTATTCAAGCTTTGTTACAAACACACACCAGTCACCAGCAATCCTCCTCACCATTTTTGCAACGGTTTACAGACATACTTCCAAAGTAATATCTTATGCAGCAAATAACTCAATTAATTTCCTGCATTGTCTTAAGAATACGTGCTGTTTGAATGTGAGACAAATTATACACCAGAGACAGACAACAGCGCTGGCCTGAAATCAGAAGAAACTACTTTTACACTCTTATTTTGTTTCACAGGAAACTGTATTTTACAGTTATTCTAATTATAGTTATGTAATATCACTTTAGGTCATCAGATTTCACTTACACCCAGAATAAATCACCATGAAAACCAATACTGCATGGTACCTAGATTTTAATCAATTTAATCGATTAGTTGTTGCAGCCTTAGTTTTTATCAAAAAAGCTCTGATTAATCCATTTACACTACCTTCTCAGCACCAACAAAAGACAAATAAAGTACGTAGAGCCTTTAGGTGGCAAGAAACAGTAATACACATCATAGTAACAAGCATTGCACAAACAACAATACAAACAATGCCTGGCCTAAACTTTGTCTAATCTTTTCTGTCTTTGGAAAAAACCCTTTTACTTCGGCGTTATGTCCTCCAATCAATATTTATCATGTTCTGGTCTTCTAATGAAAACAATATTAGTAAACAATGTATTAAGTGAAGCTTCTTACCACCTTGAAACTGCCAGTATGATTCCACATTTATGGCCTAATGATGGGCCTCTTTTATTATTCACTTCATTGTTTTCAATGCGTTCTATTGCTCCTTTGTATATTCTGAGGAAATGTTAAGTAGTTTCATAATCTTTAGCCATAATAATATTTATTTATCTTAAAACCTATAAATATGCTGCTCTGTTGATGCTACTCAAGTCAACTGTCATGGCAATTACCTTTTTCTCTTATGACAATGATGAACTTTCTTCCTGAAAACAGGCCCGAGGTTTATTCCTATCAGTGTTCAAAGAAGCAGCCTCACAATGACAACACACTCGCACATGCTACTATATATCTTCTCCACAACACATCACTGCTTCTAATGTGTCAGGCTTGTGGTGCGGCAATTTCACAACCAAATAGCTCCCAGGAGTGATAAGGGTTTCATTATTGCACAAACAAATCAAAGGCAACAAGCAGCATCATTCATAAAACAGAATTCAATATTTCACCTGTTTTAATTTAGGTGTTCAACAAAGCGACGGAGAGACGGAAGACAGAGCAAGAAATAATGGTGAAGGTGGGTATAAGTACACAAAGAAAGCCACACTCCAAAGGATATTGCTTTTAGTTATTCTAGTTGTGTGCTAAAGTCTGCGCTCTGTGTTGTGCAATTTTGAAAAATAAAATCTAATCAAAACAAGAATGCAAGACCTGCCCTACGGCTCCGTCTTACACTTCTGCTGAAAACAAAATTGTAGTGTTAAGTTATTTTAACTTTGAAGCCAACCACAATGGCCTGAGCTACATTCAAAAATAATGTTAAACTCTCAGTCGTTTTCAAGACGAGAGAAGAACTGTGAGAATAATGGAGTCATTCCGCTTATTATCTATCGTACCTAGCTAACTTGCCATCAACCCTCTCAAGAGCTGCGCCCGCTCTCTACCCAGCAAGCTGCGTCCACACTTTAAATTGTCACAATTCCAGAAAAAACAATTCCCATTTTCTTTTGTACTCGTCAAATGACCACGGAAAAGCTCCAACAACAGCCCCATTAGAACAAAGCTGAGGCTTTACAAAACACTAGTGGTGCCGATCTTGCTATACGCCACTAACTGAGAAAGTGAAGTAAATGGAAGATGATTGGACACCAGGACCAAAAACAACAACTGCAACCAAGCAGTAGAAGGGCACCAGAAGGAAAAGGAAGATGTCGAAGACCAAAGACTACCTGGAGACGCACACTTGAGAAAGAAAGAGAAAAGGTTGGGTTGGAAAGCGTTGCATGAGGTGTGGACCACAGCAGCTAATCATGAAAGATTGAAACCGTCTGTGAAGTCCTTACGCTCCAAAAGGCCCAATGAAGGCTGGTAAAATGTATTAAGGCATGGCTTTCAACACTCAGAAGAAGTTAAGTACATCATCATCTGATGTAACAAGGTAAAAACACCCAAATTAAACATTTTATTAATTTCCGTCCGCCTGCTCTTTTTCCACTGACAATTTAGTTGTTTTACATATAAAAAGATCAAAGAACCAAGACTTACTGACAAATAAGCACTGAATAAGTTCCATTTATGAAAATACAATGGAATCGAGGCAGGCTATGATCACAAACAGAAAGCAATTTTTCTTTAGGTCATGGGCAGTCAAGGGGGTGGCTCAGTGGTTGAGCTCGGCAAGAACATGATATCTTAAGAGATATCACCCCATTCATTCCAATGAGAACTGTCTACCAATCTCTGTGCCCCCAAGTCTTTTGGATAAACTTAATGCTGCCCAAAATTAGTTATCAACATAATTAGAAAACTTCTTAATAAATATGATCACAACTTTTCAACACAATTTTCATATTTAATACATATTTTATTTGTTCACCCTAAAACATTCAATCTGGCAGACCAAGTACTGAGCTAAAATACTTGGTGACCAGAAACTAAACTTCACATGAATCAAAATGTTGATCTGTAACTACTTGATGTGTAAATTAGTAACTATTTGCTAACAAATTCGCCAGATGAGGATATGTTAATGCTGTCTCCACAATTTGTTTCCACTGCCCCCAATTGGCCAACAACAACAACATCCAGTTATTGTGGATTTAAGGTTGGGGATTTAAGGTTTAAAAGTTAGACTTACGCTCCCGCAAAATGTTCATGGAAAAACAAATTATATTAATATACAGTATATCATATTGAAGAAGTTGGTACCAGCTTTTTGGGGGGCCTATAGGGTCAGCATAAACAGGAATTGTATAAAATAATACACCAATTTGTCTCTTAATAAAAGATTATAATAGCATTTTTAGTAAACCGGATAACTCCAATTGCAATAAAAACAAACAAAAGTATTTGTGATGCCCAGAAAATAATGTGTTTATAGTATGACAGCTGCTTCCTTTGGAAAACGCCCTTTTGGGCCCGAGGACATTATGTGAACTGCATTTCATACGGTAGCCACTACGCTAAAAATAACAGAGAGCCCCAGCGGTGTTCCAAGGTTTCTGGCTTCATGCCAGCCGACTGGTGAGGCTTTTTTTCTGGAGTTGTACTTCCTGTGTTAGTGTGGGTTTCCTCCAGGTTATCCACTGGCTCCAGATTTGTTAGTTGTATTGCTGTCTGCCTATGTGTTAGCCTGCTCACCCTGCTTGCTCTACTGTATTGCTCCTGCGACCCTGAATAAGATAAGTGGTTTACAAACTAGATAATTAAGTGTTTTAGACAAAGTTTATCGTTAGTATTTTTTTTAAATATTTTGTATAGGTTTTCTTGTGTCACTCAAATTGAGTGACACAAGAAAACCTTCTTATGACAATGTATACTATTTCAAATAAATTTGTAAATGATTCCATATTGGCATGATGACACCACCAAGATCAGCAGCACTGTATATTACATCTACATGAAATGTTCAAGCTGGCTCCAATTCTTTCTTTTGCTAGGCATTGGAAATAGACCCATCGCTATTGAGGGAAAAAAGGAAATTGCAATACATTTCAATAAAAGTAATTGGTCCTCATGCAGACAAAACAGCCACAAGATTGTGATCACTATGTATACAAATGTGAATGTAATTACCTTGCCTGTGAAGCGCCTCTCCCTCCCTCCCTCTCTCTCTCTCTCTCTCTCCTCCATCATACTCTTGTATGATTATGTTTTTCTGCCTGTGTTATCTGTGAGAGAAGTGTGCTGCTGTGCTGATTAACAAATAACTCTGTGATGAGCCCCCCAATGTCCGGTTAGGTGCAAACATACACCATATTTGGACAGAGAGCTGAGGCCTTTCGGGAATAAAAAAACTGTTAAATTAGTGAAATATTTTACAGCTAGCGGGTCTGCTTTTGCTATGATGTTATTATTATATTTTTTATGCCATGCTTCTATCGTAATTTGTTTTAATACTAAACTTCCACTCTTGCATCATTTCAACATTAGGATCAACCACCATGGATGTGTAGCAGGCTATCCAGAATGGCACAGTATGACTCTCGTAACGTAATTAGTCCATCTCTCTGGGAGGGTTTTGCTAGTTTTACCTATATGCCAAAGTAAAGTGCAGTCACTTTGATGATAAAAGGGATAAAAAAGCAGCGATAAGGTGGAATGTTGAGCAGAGCGAGGCTGGTGTGAGCCAGCCAGCGGAGGTCTAATTGGATGAAGGAACCCTGTTGCATGAGGCGTTCTTCCCTGAGAGTGCAAAGACATTATGAAAACCTCCCACGCTGCTTTCAGTTGATTCAATTAATTAATTTTTTTCTGTTAAAGTGATGGAAGTATTGCCTCTTTTCCAATAAAAGCCTGACAGCTTTAGCACTATGACATTGCTTGAAGTCCTCAGCTCTAAGGAATTAATTGTGAATGCATTTTGCTCCTGTCACCAGCACAGCCCTCAACATGATCCTAAAAGGATGGCCAGAAATCACCCTGTCTCCATGGCGGCCCTGCCCAGGCTCAGCCTGTGGTCGAGTGATCTCATTCAGCTTTATAATTCCCCTCTTCCATGTTTGGTTGTGTGGCTTTTGTTTTGACCGGGCTGAGAGTGAACCTTAACTGATCGCCATGCCTCAACGCAGCTGAGGAAAAACATTGGTTCAAACAATAGGCAGAAGATCACAGAGGTGGGAGAGTGAATAATGTGTCAGGTGCTCCGAATGAATTAAAGTGCAGAGCAGGGCTGTGGAAATACCTCTGTGTGAGGCCCTAATCAGTTGCAAACAAGGGAGGGAGAGAGGGGGGAAAAAAGCTTTCATTCCTGTAACTAATCATTTGCGGTTTCCCAATGCAGTCAGCCAATGCCAAAGGCAGAGACTAATAAACTGGGAGGCTGTGTAGATTTATAAATGATTAATTAAAGGGTCTCCCATGGGAATTACAGCGGCTATAAGCAAAAATATTAATTAGTTGAGATGAGACTTAAACTAACTGGAAAACATTCCAGCCATGTTGGAAAGCACATGGTGGGGGCAGCTTGTTTGACTCTGGGCTGACAAGGAGGGTCCTCACTGCTGCACCACTGTAGAGTGAGGGAGGGGGCTGTGTTGAATTTGGCTGGAGGATAATGAAGAGTCACATAGAGTGTCAGACAGAGAGACACACAGGTCCTTAGTATTGAGTTTGTAAGGAGAGATGACTGAGTGACTGAGAGGGTTAGGATTGGGTCTGAAATGAGTTCTCGACTGCCTCAAGTACCTCTGCACCCCCCCTCACACAGCTACATTATCATCTCTGGTTGCCTCTCTTCATGCCTGCCCTTCAGGGAGGTCTCCAAAGCCTCTCTCCTCAGCTTCTTTTCATGAATGTCAAGATGCTGAGTTTAAAGTCCTGCAGATTAAATGGGAAGTGTTTATTCTACGTCTAATGAAAGAACTACCTAATTTCATGCAGAGGATCTCAATGTTACAAAGCTGTCCAACTTCCAGAGACGTCTTCTTATTTCCTGCTCTCCACCGGGAAGGTGGCCTCTGATTTCTCCATTTTTTGATTACTGTAGGTAACACTGTAGGTTACACCCCGGTAACATCCAGGAAGGTTGCATGGGTGGACATGACCCATCTAAAAGAGTGTGTGTGTGATACAGTATGTGAGCACAGTGAGCACCAAGGGTTCATGGTGCTAAAACTATTAATGGCCACTGTCAAATCTGATGGCTAATCTGATCCAGCTTCTCTGTCATCTATCGAGTCATGGACAATCTGTGCTGAAAAATAAATGCAAACCTTGCTTCTTGGAATACCCACATCAAGGGGCCAAGCTTAATCTTGAAAAAGACATAACTGACAAATTAACAGGAGAAAAAAACAAACACATATTTGTTTCAGGAATTCCACAAAATCAGTTTATGTCAGAAATGCAATATCTTACAGTTTGAAATCACATGTCAAGTCTCTGACATGTGCACCCTCCAATCTGCACTCTCAAGAATAATGTGGATTGCATCTGCATTCTTACACGTATTGTATCCCCACAAATGTATACGATTTTTTTCTTTTTAATAACAAGACAATAAAAAGGAAGCCAAAGCTGCACTGTCCAGCCAGCATGGAACACAATTACATAAATATGAATTCATTTGGAAAGGTTGCGTGTCCTTTTCAAAAGGTCTTTGAGATGAGAGCAAAAACCGCTGAAAGCACAAACCGCCTGTGCCAACTCAAATATTATCGCAGTTAGTAGAAACTGGATCAGACCTGTGTGACAAATAAGCTAAGCAACACTTTGAGACTTGAAATATTCAGAACCTTAAAGAGAATCCAATGAATCTGCATGAAATTCTGATACTGACTATACTGTGGATGCCTCAAACGTAATCCATCCACAGAAAAAAAGCCACAGAGGAATCAACCAGAAAGTGACTACATCAAGAATCCCCACGTGTCATTTTTGACTTCAGTTTTGTGTGAAGGTTAAAAAGAACTGGCCATAACTATTTTCATGTTTTCAGCACAGAATCTGATGAAAAGAGTCTGAGATGAAAAATTAGGGCCAAGTAGACACTTGAAGAGAGAGGCAGGCATTCCTTTAAGCCATCATAATTGACTCACTGGAGGGCCAGGCTCTGGTGGCGGTGAGGTGCTTCAGAAGTCAATGTTCCCAGAATCTAGTGTCAAGGGTGAATACATGTTTTTAGATTTCATAAATAAATATTTCATTCAACTGTCAATGGCATGTATGTGGTGGAAAAGAGCCCTTTCATGTCACTCTGGTTTCTGGATGGGTACGGGAAAATTGAGGCTACTAAAGGCGACCAGCAGGAGTGAGCCGGAAAAGATTCACATTTAAATGATGGGCAAAGACTCTCTCTCTCTCTCTCTCTCTCTCTCTCTCTCTCTCTCTCTCTCTCTCTCTCTCTCTGTCTCTATCTGTCTCTCTCTCTCTCTCTCTCTCTCTCTCTCTCTCTCTCTCTCTCTCTCTCTCTCCCTCTCTCTCCTGATATGATCAATAGAGAGAAAAGCTGAGGGTGTCTAGCAGAATTGGAGTGACGTTTGACAACAATTAGTGGTGCTGCTTTGAACTGTGATAGGCAGGACCATATACAACACAAAGAAACTCCAACTGGCCCACTTCACTGCAGATCACACCACCACACAAATCAGATGGGCCAAAACTACATACAGATGTGAGCAACAAGTCCCCCAAACCTAATGACAAAATAGGGGAGGTGAGCATTGTTTGACAATGCCCTCTGAAACCGTTACAAATCACTTTGACTGATCTGACACCACTGAGTTTGGTAAGGTTTAGGCACAAAAACCCAGACCTTCTGAATTCACAGACATTGTTGCTCTATAACATTGCACACGCTTATTACTAATGACAGACAACCATAATTGATATTGAAGTCTTTGACATCAGGCTGTCGATATAACCGCGACATTTCAATTCCACACTGTTGCGCTGGGATAGCAGAGGGTCCTATTTGTCATTTAAAAAGTAAACGTGCACTTTCCTAACATTTAATCTTATTTATAAAGAACTACAATCAGGATAAATGAAGTAATTTGCTAAATTACAAAATAAAAAATGGCAATAATACCCCACATCGCGATGCTGAGCCAACAACTATCACAACAGGGCAAATTGCTTGACCACGCCAGCCCTACTTAGACAGTTATATTCACACATATGTTGTTAGGCCTTTTCATAAATTCCTCTGAAGTGGAACGACAGCGTCACTGGCAGTCAACGTTGTTTTTGAAGGATGGTCGAAATGTTCCCCAAAACCCAAATAAACCTTAACCTTACACCATCACACATCATAAAAAATATTTAATTTTAACAGTGATTTGAAACAGGAACACATAAATGTCCTGTCAATCGGGGTGTCAAATCAGTAAACTAAATGTGTTGTTATAAAACACAAATTTTTGTTGGATTTTTCTTGTAAAACAGTTTTTATGAAGACATATTGTATTTCCCTGTGAACCATTGTGGTTCCCTGTTCAAACTGCGAATATGAATGCTTTGTGTAAAATACAGCCACTACAGAGCTACAGTATAGTAGTAATAGCAACTGTGTGGCCTTCACTCACAACATTTTGGGACGTGGCTGCAGGGACTTACTCCCATCAGGTACATTACTGAGCGATATAACCTAGCTCACAGTCAGCATTACAGTGATTGAATGGATACAAAGGTATGTTTTAGTGTTTAGTCATTTACATGAATTACATGAATGAAGAAATTAATTTAACCCGAATGGACCTATATAGGTCCTTTTTTAGACATTTTAGTTAAACTGTGTAAAACATTACAATAATCATGAACAAATATATTGATGCTACACATCAAATTAAACAAGAAAACCTGGGCTACAATAATTAGTCAGCCATTTCAACACAACTCAAACACCAACTAAAATAAGTATTAAAATATCATTATTAAAAAATGTCATAATTTTGTCATGAGTCAGCCCACACTGCATGTTTCCGGAAATAGCAACCCGTAGCTTAGTGCTATCAGAAAAATACAAATAGCAAAAAGCAAGACAATTTCACACAGATTCCAAATCTATTCACCAAATCCCTCTGCTGCAAAGCATCACCGAGATACGAACCAAAGAACACAGCAACATAAATCACTGAGTCAGCACATTTTGAAACTTTATTTTTGTTGTTGAAAAAATGCATTTCCCCCAGTAAATCCACACTGATGCAAGTGTATTGAACATCATAAGTCATATACAAGTGAAATATAAGGTTTGCTACATGAAAAAATTCAAAATATGCGCAAATGTGCCGAAATGCAAATTTTGGAAACCTCGCCAGAGTTCTCTCTATACTTTACCTCTCTGACTTTGTTCTGCTTCACTTTTTTCAAGTGAAAACATTGCAGAGAGACTGTTCACATATTGTGCTATGATTTGGGAGAGCCTCAGGGCTTAGTGAAGCATCATTTCAAGGAGATAATCATCCTGAAAGTGCTTTTTTTATAGGCGGACCTGAAACTTCTATTTTTTCTGTGTTTCAATCTTTATTTACTCTTAGCCAGCAACATATATACTAATATTTACACATCTGACCAAAAGCTCACATGGGTTTCCTTTATTATAACACCAAAATTATTCAAATAGCCCTTGTGGTTGCAGAGATACACCCTTTTTAGTTTGGGTATGCTATTCCGAGCAGAAAACCTAAAAACTGCCATGGGGCTTGAAAGGTTAATTAATGCACATAGCCTCACATATACAAAACTAATATACAAACATAAACGGAACAAGTCATGTTAGCTTACAAGTTACAAATGTGTTGGATGGAGCTGAGGTCAGAGTTCATGTGCAGATCAATCAACTTCTTCCTCATTAAACTCAGGAAACCATTTCTTAATGGACATTTCTTTGGGAGTGGTGGCATGAAACGCTGAAAAAGAGCCATCCCCAAACAGCTGTAACAAAGATGGACAAAGCACACTTTTGTCTGAAATATCATTATATGCTGTAACAAAAAAAAAAGTCCCTTTTTTGTAAACAAGTCTTTGCCCAAACCATGAAAAACAGGTCCAACCGGAGAGCACACAAACGTTTGTGTCCACATACTTCTGGCCACATGATGTACACTGATAAGCAAAACCAACAAGCAGTTCCAGTTTTCATCATTATGCCGTACAGTATCAAGAGACAATTCAATCCAAATTGTCAGTGTCAGCAGCAAGTAAAGGCCTGTATTTACTTTACTATTATGTGTACAAGTTCAAAGGGTTGCTGCCAACCGACTGTATTTAAAAACTCACATGTTGATTTTTTGTGTGTAATGTAAATGTTTGTGTCTTGAGTAAATTACAGCTGAAACAAATGACTTCTGGACCTAAAAACCAATGTAGGCAATAATTGAATTGTAGCATACAATCGTCCATGCAAATAACCACAAGCCATTACGTGAACACACTCTCTCCCCTTTCACTTAGAAACCAAATCTAACACACACAAATGCAGTGTGCATGCATGAAAGCACACAGGCACATACACACAAGCACAGGCGCACTTACACAAGGTAGGAGAGACCTTTGAGGGTTTCACAATAGCACATTTATCCGCAAAATTAAAAATGGTGATTGATCCGTGGAATATTAACGGTCAACAATGTTTTTCATTAAGTTGTGAAGGAGAGCGAGGGGAGGCATTCTGGAAGAAGAAAGAGAGCAGGAAGGGAAAAGCGCTGAAGCTTTATTCAATGCTGATCCTGTACTGTAAAAAGGCCCGAAGAGAAATGTAAATACTAGACTCCAATAACACGACAGCACACTAATCATATTTACAAACTATATTAAATCTGCACATTGTGTTTGCCTTGCTGAGGATTGGGTACCATGTAATTGTCATTGTAAGCAGTGTTGGAAAATTTAACTGCAGTGATATAAGGTGACTGGTAGGATTATTATTACGTTATTATGACCCAGTATATGTTTATTAAAACAATTTGTCATGCAGAACAGGAGTGGGGAATGGAAACATTAAATCCTGCTCCACTCTGGCCGCAGAAATGAGTTATAATAAAATTAATGGTGGAGAGAACTGGGCTGACACCAGAGTGGTACGTAATAACCTGCTGCTTCGTTTCATTTGCCGATCATTTCCTGTTGGGCCCTCACCATTAAACATACATGCTGGGGATTATTGAAATAGCCCTACGACAGCCATTGTGGTGCAGGATGTGTGTGCATGTCTGTGTGTGTTTGTCTATCTGTGTGGCTCTGTGGGTGTTTGTTTCTCTTTGTGTGTGTGTGTGTGTGTGTGTGTGTGTGTGTGTGTGTGTGTGTGTGTGTGTGTGTGTGTGTGTGTGTGCGTGTGTGTGTGTTTTGGCTGGAAATGCCGCTTTTATGTGGCCAGGCATTTGATCTTAAAAACACTGGCGTCATGGCAATATGCCACGGTGTGTTTGTATTTCTGGTTGTGCTGTTATGAGAGGAGAGATATTAGGACAGAAAGGCAGCAAGGCTGGGATCTGAAGTCTTAGAAGGAGGCGTCATTTCACTGAGTGCCTAGGAGGGGCAAGATTAGTCTGTCAGTCCTGTCTAAAATGACTTTGAGACTGTAGCTACAGGGATGCAGCAGAAGTTTAGCCAAAGAGTAACGTGTGTACACTGAACAATGCCCTTCATTCCCCTTGCGGTTTGGTGTTGAGGACAGCTATGTGAACCCATCGTAACTAGCATGACAAACACTGTGCCGTTTTACTATTGAAATGCTTTAAATACATCATCATACATCCCAACCTGAGCAAAACAAATGCTGCCTGATTTCAGGAGAGAAGCCACAGTCTCTCCAGTCATTGTAACTAAGAGTTAATGTTCACCAGAAACAGTCACTGGCACATGTGTTGAGAATACATCTTCATTTACAGGAAAAGGTGACAGTGTCTGTACAATTTACTGAATCGTGAAATGGGGGAATTGTCATTACTAGTGCTTACAAAGAAAACAACACATACACATGCAAGGAAGGTCTGATCATCTTATCTGTTCAGTATCCTCTAGTTTGAACGGTAGATGCTTTTTGGGGTCCCAATTCCTTGCTACAAACTTACAGTGTGTAATATACTAATCTTTATAACATACTGTTTTTGAAGTTATTACTGTACAAAATAATCATACTCATCGGAAATTATACAAAACACACATCATCTGGTGTCAATCAAATTGTGACTTCAGAATAAAGTCAACTTTTTAAGGTGGGGGAAAAGCCACAAACAATTTAAATATATTGTGCAGCTGTGAGCAGCTCTTCCTTGTCCTTGTGTTTTCCATTGTGTGAGATTAATGTCCATCAACAGTACATTTAATAATCAAGTTTTTTTTTGTATGCTTACTGACTGCTTCGAGTATCTTAATTGCATCAAGATAAACAGCTGGTGGCTCTAATTCTCTGGTGAGGTTTTATTGCATTGCAGAAGAAGTCAGTGTAATACAATTATGTAATTAAAGGAGCGCTAGTCACACCGCAAACAAACAAAACAAAGTGGAAAACATGATGGAAATATGGCATATATGTTTGTTTCATGTGTTGATTTGAATGAAGGTTGTCGGTTCACACAGATCAGATTTTTTTATCTGCTAGAATTTTTTGTTTCTTCAGTTGATGCTTAAATCACATGCGTCTGTTTCCATTATGATGTTATCGATACACCAATGTTTCCATTTTTCCACCTCAGTCAAGCACAAAAACTTGTTTGCGATATTGTGACTTGACTTTTTTTTCCACTCACATATTTTTATGCACAAATTGATTACTGACTGAATACTTTCCGCAATTAAAACTCGGAATAATTACTGTATAGCAACCAATTTTGGTCCCGCAAAATAACTCTATCTGCTCATTGACTTTAAATAGTATGTGATAAAAAGCATGACCTAATTGGTAAATGTAAGTGTAAGTGCACAAGTATGAAAACTGATTCTGCACAGTCTAAAGGTTAACCAAAGCCTCGGCTTTAGGCTCGATATCAGTACTATTTTTGTCTCTTTAAATTAGCCAATGAGCACATAATGTGTATGTTTTGAACAGAATTGTATTCTGTGGCGTTAAACTGCCTCTCTTAGGTATTTCAGGGATGTTCTCATTGCAATGCAGTATATTGTTAGATAAGTAAGGTCTCTCATTCTCTCTCTCTCTCTCTCTCTCTCTCTCTCTTTCTCTCTCTCTCCCTCTCTCCCTCTCTCCCTCTCTCTCTCTCTCTCTCTCTCTCTCTCTCTCTGGAATTTCAAAGTTATATGGAAAAATAATTGGTCACAGTAATAAGATAGGATCCATCCGATGCCATTCAAAATAGCCTGATCAAATCTCTCGTCTCCAAATCTCAGAGTATTGTGTTGTGTTTTTGAATTTACTGAACACCAGTTATGCCAACAAAGCCTCAGTTTTCTCAGAATTTTGTTCTTATTACACAGCACAAATAAACCATAGCTACCCTCTAATTCCGCAATAATTAAAAAATAAGCCTGTGTTCACCATTACATGACTCTGTGGTCTGTGGTGGAGTCCAAGACCTCCAACAGCTCACACAGAGGAGTACAACCTTTTGAGTTTGCAGTGGAAATCTTTTAATCATAAAGTGCTTGAGATAATAAATGTAGGTAAGAAGAACCTCTAGGACACTTATGTTTAGAGGACTTTAAGGTTGGATTTACATGTTAAAGGCAGTTGTAGGCCGAGATGGCTGCACATTTTCAAACTGAAACGTGGAGCTGCTACTGGCTAAATTGTGCTCAAAGCTGCAGAGTGAGAGGTGATTCTCCATTAACAGTAGTAGCAACCCTTTAACAGTAGGTCAGTCTTTTGAATTCTCCACAGAAGACTGTTGTAAAAAGAGAAATATCCTTTAGAAAGGTGCAAAAAAGTAAATACTTCAATTGCAATCCTGTCAGTAAACTTGAATCATTTTTTGTGATCGTCCCTGGATAATTACAATATGTAAGTATTTCTCTCATGCAAACTTTGTTATTATGAGTTTCGAGTTATGTAACTGTTACAAGGAGATTTTCGCCTCACGCAGTATAGCCACAGTTTGACAGTCACACATACTTAACTTCCTTTCTTCAAAAATGCACAATGTGCATTAGTGGTGCTGTAATGACGGCATTCTTAAATCCCTTCATGAAAGCTCTATTCTTATATGTACTCCGCATTGAGAATAAATGATTCACATGATTAAGTAGTATATAATCTGAAAGCGGAAATTACACTTTGTTACTTTGGCCGTGCTATTTTTGACAAAATTACTGTCAAAAAAGTGGTGGAAATCAAATGGCCAATTAGCTTTTAAGTGAGGTCACAGTGTTCATTCCTGGTTTCCAAACGTCTGCTACCGCCCTTCCCTCATCAGTTCATTGCACCCCCCATACAAAGCCTCTTATGACCACATTAATGCACCTAATTACCATGTCAATCACAAGTAATGCTTATTAATTGCCCCTCAGAAAGGGGCTATTTCAAACAGAGACTAGAGCCTTTAAAAGCCCACTGAAAGGCTGACTGTGGGGTAGGTTATGAGAGAGAGAGAGCCATGTTTCAGCCCTACTGCTGGCATTAGTCAATCTGCTGTCCAGATGTCTTCCACAGGTGACAGCTGCAATAGCCTAACAAGCAAATTAATCACGGAGCTTTTGTGGTGCTTCATTTTAGGGAAACTCATTTCGTTTCATAAAAGGCTTCATCTTGTGTGAAAAATGACAAATTGCAGCCATGGAGTGATGTGGAGGACCAAGCAGCCGGTTCTCATTTTGTACCATGCCTGCAAGGTACTGAAGAATAGAGAAGCAAAAAGATAGAGAGAGGGGAGAACTGGGCCAGAACCAGCGACACAGTAATGAAGCCCAGCTCTGCCCCTGTGGGCTCAAGTTCTGACGAGCCTCACAGGTGGCTCGGTCAGATTAAAACTCAGCATGGTTATAAGGAATAGGCTTTGAATGAGGGGATACACTCTGTGGTCTGTCAGACATTGTCCCCAAACTGCAACATGGAGGACATTTTGAAAAGCTGGCCCAACAAGGTTTTGGTGGCAGGGAGTTTTCTTTGATTTAAACCCAGATGGCTTGTTGTACTTTAATGCCTTTTTTTGGTTTATATGTGATGCTTTATCCCACAGATTCATGGAGGTTCTGGAATTTGGAGTGCATGTTAACAAATAAAGAAGCATGTAGAGTACAGAATACATGTAGAATATGTTTTATTTTAGAGAATACAGTCCAGCCTATGTTTAGGATAGAGTTGCTACCAATAGGATATACGAAGGCCCTTTATACTATGTGATTGGACTTTTTATGAGACTCAGTGGGTTTTGAATTGAATCCATTTACAGTAGTTGCAAAAAGCGACTGACCCCGGGACAAACCTTAAGTGTACTCCATTATTTTGATAAAACATTGAACTTGATGTGTTTTATATATATTTAGAGGAGCAGCTGAAGAAGAATTTAACATCACAGCGTAAAGGTATTGCGAACAAAAGTATGGAAAATGTAAAACTTACAATGGTCACACAGTACCAACAAATTAAACTTTTTGGATTTAAAAGCTTCACAAAACCATTAATACAAAAAAGGAGATAAATCCTTGAAAGCTGTCCAACAAAAACTGTAATTATCATTGTCAGTAGAAAAGAAAGGAGCACGGGGAGGCAAGAGGATTACACTCCTTCACAACAGAGGAATGTGCTGTGTTTATTTCTCTTCATTTGTTGAAAGAAATTCTGGGGTGACAGATGTCAGCAACACTTTATAATTTAGCATAATTATCGTGTTCATTCTGTTCTACCGGTGCATATTGTATTCCACCTTCTATTCTTCAAATTCTCACTTCAGCTCGCTTGATTGTAAAGAAACTCATAGTCCCTTTCTTGAACGTTTGGCCATGAGGGAGTCTTTTGCTTAATGTATTAACAAATGATGACTCCTTGACAATACAAAGAATGTGTTGCAGAAGAACTGAAAAGTTTTCCTTTCTTTTACTTTCGTCTTCAACAAACTTTCTTAATCGATGTATACCTATTAGAAGTATGAATCTTCACTGGCTTCACAATTCAATACGATTAGGATTACAATTAGAATTTAGCTGTCAACGCACAACCATCCAAATTGATACAAGTAGTCAGATACGTTAGAACTAAGTTAGAACTTAAAAAAGAAAGAAAATCCAACAACAACAGTCTATAATATGTAAGGCTCCATCTTTTTAATACCATCTGTGTTCGCCCTCTTAGTACATACACATTATGAGAAGGTTTTCACAGAGCAGCTCTAAGACAAGTCATTCAATGCCGATAGTATTTTACCTTGACTTAGCCTAGCCACTACAGAGTTTTTGCCATTACTCCCACAATGAAACACAGAGATCAGAGCAGAAGAAGAGAGAGAGAAGAGAAACAAGGGCAACAAGAAATGACAGCAAAAAGCTCACACAGGGCTGAAATGAAACCAAACTCTACATTATGGTCTGCCATTGCTTCGATGTAAAATAGTTTACGTTCGTATCTTAGATTTGAGAAATTCTTCTATCTGAAGTTAATACTACTTTTCAGTTTTATGTTAAAAGGGCCATATGACGGTCATCCTGAAGTCATTTTCTCCAGTTAAGAGTTATTAGTGTACATACCAAGGTTTCTGAAATATGGTGAAGACACAGTGCAACATTCAATACAAAGAGAAATTCCCTAAAAGATATAACTCATTATGAGGTTATTTTCATCTATTTTCAAAGTGATTATTCTATGTTACATTTAAAATACAATTGAACCTACTCAACAATCACTAAAACCTAAAAAATTGAGAAACATGCCATACCAGGATATATATGTCAAATAAAATGTTGCTTTTTAATTATCGCCACAGAGGAATTCCATGAGGCAGCCAATCAGGAAGTGAAGGCTTGATCTTTCCTTGCAGAGTGTGCGTCACAACAGGGACCTCAGACCCTGACGACCAGATGCAGTGTCTTCCAAGAGACTGAGATACGGCCAACTTGTGACACTTCAATGTGGTCCCACAGGCAGATATGCTCTTATCAGGACAGGCTGCAGCATACATCTTCCAACAACAAAACAGATATAGAAAAATGGCCCTAAATAGTGTGACAAGTTCAATTCTATGCACTTGTGACTGTTGTGCAGTCAATATTAGACTACAGCAAATAAACTGTTAAAGGCAGGTATTTGGTGGATTGATCACTTCAAATCAATCAGTAGAATTACATGATTGATCAGTTTTGGGTGATCTGATTCCCTGTTTTATTTTGCATGTGAATATCTGATTTGCAGAAGTATCATGAAAGGAACAGTTTGACATTTTGGCTGAGAGCAAGATGAGAAGGCTCTCATAGCTGGCAGCATGTTAGCTTATCTCAGCACAAAGACTGAAACGGGTGGAAACAGGTAGCGTGACTCTGACGAAAGGTAACAAAACCTGCACCGCGAAACCACAATATGGCGTATTAATATTGTTTTTTTTGCACAGAATAAACAAATGAGACACGTGAGAATGAGTGCGTTTTGAAGGTGCTGGGAGACTGTTTTTGTTATCTGCGGACAGAGCCAGGCTAGCTCTTTCCCCCTTTGTGCTAAACTAAACTACACAGATTTTCTTAGAGCAATCAAAGTCTTCTCATTTAACTCTCAGCAAAAATGATCACGCTATGTTTTTTTATCCTACTGCATGCAAAGCATAAATTAGCATTAATAATAATAAACCAGAGATTAATGGAGAGAATCGGATCACATAAAACTCAATAATTTAATCCGACGTTGATCTGAGAGTGGTACAGTATCAATCTTCTCATCGAACTCTAAGCAAAAATGAAATAAGATGTCACAAAATGTTGAGCTATCACTTTAAATTGGAACAAGAAGCTAGATTGTCTTGCTGTTATGACAGTCATCATGGAGAGAGAGAGAAGGATGACCATGCACAATCTAAAAAAGTGATTTTCACTTAAAGAAGACATTATAATGTATTTGCATCTATTCAATCTAATTTATTAGATGTAATTGCAGCTTGTTTAGTAACTCTATGGGTGTTGTTTTTGTGTATGTGTGAGAGAGGGGGTGAGCGGGAATGAACAGGAAGTAGACTAGTGTCGACTTATATGAAGATATGGCAATATCCAGAAACACACACATACTCACACACACATTCGGACACTCAACACCCCCATCCCCTGAGGGCCTAAAAGCTAATTAGCTCCTAAAGCATTTATTTATCACAGATAAACTGTCCAGCAATCTCACTGGCACATCCCCAATGGAAATAAGAACTACTCATTAGTTTGTTCAATTAAGCTTTCTTTTCCCACTCCAGCCTGCCCTCCCCACATCACACACCGCTACAAGAATGCACTTTTTGTTACTGCAAAAGTTGCTCTGCTCAGGCAGACTTTCCGTACACATGTACGCTGCAGTAAAGGTGGAAGCCTTTGACATCTCTATCAATATGTATGTGACCCAAATTAGATTTAGAGGCTAAACTTAATCAATCTGTGTGGAAAGTCCTTGAAAGGAGAACTATGGTTAGTAATGCTAAAACAAGACAACAAGGGTGGGGGGGATTAATTATCATCTTACTTTTGACAGTCAGACACAATAAGCGCCCGTCTTCTGGTGCGGTTGAATAAACTCATGAGGTGAATTTACTTCACATTGCAAACTTTTCCACTCGAAGGCCTGTTTGGGCTTATTTTAAGCAGAATCAACTGAATTGATCGTTGACTCTGCTGCATTTCATTTATACAGTATGCCACCAAGCTGGGACCAAGTGGATCCAACATGGTGTCATTCAGCCTCTATTCAGTGTGCTGAATTAGCTTCCCTCTGTACAATATTTGAAACAATATTTGTTTCTCATTCAGGTTGGATAGATTGTGTTTGATATTTATTGTGTGTCCTACTCACAACTTAAGTTTGATTGGTTTTCATTTAGTAACCACAGAACAAACATAAATTCTGCCAGTGACATACATAACATATCAATACAACACAATATGTCCCCGTCTCTATTCAATGACTCTGGTGGTGCCTCTGGGAAAGGTCTTACAAGCCGTCCATTTGTCTCATTCTCAATCAATTCAGATTTTTGATTTATGTGTGAGTCTATCCATTTCAAATATCTCCTCAACATCGTCCAACCAGTTTCATAGTAGGAGGATCCTCTTTACACCACTTTGTGGTGATTGCCTTGTTCTTTGCATCTGACAGAACCTAAGCCAGATATCGGTCGTCACATTGAACATTTTCCCTTGTCAATTGCTTGAGTATAACACTACACATGTATGTGTTATTTCATAAGCCTGTATAAACATCAGCTCTTCTAAAACATCATCTCTGAATTTTCTCATCTTTTCTCATCTCATTTTTAGAAAACATGAGTGTGATCGGCATTTTCTCTCCACGTAGTCTACAGCATGTCTGTTGCGTAGATTAAAACACACTTTTATTGTTGGGAGTAATGACAAATCTGACTATGTTTTTCCCCAAAAATATTTCCACATCCTTGAGCTGGTGGTAGATGGCTGTATTTTACATACCTTATAACAGCAGTCTTCTTCGCATCATTGTATTTTGCGTTCTATTTCCCAACTTGTACTTTCAGATGCAATACAATTTTACATCAATCTTACATAAAGTGCCAGTTTTGTCTTTATTCCTCTGTTGCCAAGAATTGACATCTTTCTCATTCAATGGGATTAATTATTAATCTCTGTGAACTTTAGTTTTGCCTTCCATTATTAAGAGTTTTCCCCACTATTCTATATTGTACAGCCATTCTGTGTGACACAAAGAAAGTACTGTACCTTTTCTTGTTCTGACTCATTTCATTAAATCATTAAAAGCAAATTGCATTTTAAGCACCATTGGTATTTGAATGTCAGGGGCGTAATAGATTTGTTGAAGTAGCTTAAAGTTGTTAGAATCCTGTTAGGTCAAACCCTCATCACAGATAAAGGTTACATATATTCCCACCAATTCCAGTTTTTCCTCATACGGCAAAATACTCAGTAGCACAGCTGTCATCAACATTGCATGGAGGCAAACTTATCTGGCCTGCTGATGAATCTACTGAACTTGAAGAGGGTTTTTTACTTTCCTCAGGCCTGAGTATCTATCCCCTCAAGACAGTATTGCCGAGACGCCACGAAGGCAATATTTGGCCCATTCCATCACTCTAATTCACTCCCTTCACATCCATATTTCATTCGGCCTCGGCTTTAATGAAAGTCATGGCAACTTCACCACCACAGGAGTCTCTAAGCGTACACATTGAACAGAAGAAAAAAAATCATAAATAAGGACATTGGCCTTCATACAAAACAATATGAGAGGAAATGAGGCCCTAAAGTTGGGTGAAGAAAGGCGGGGTTCAGTTGCATTGTAGATGGGGAAGCCATCTGCTTGGAAGAGCCTGGCTATCTCCCATCCCAAGTCCCCACTTTTGCTCCACCGGACCCCCACCCTCCCTCCACTGCACAGGCAAGTACCTGTTTATCCCAATGCCCTTCAGAAGACATTAGCACAGGTCTCATGTGCAATCCTCTTATCTTCCACTAGCCTGAATATGCTCAGATTTTAAGTAGGGTTTGCTGTGTTGAGTTTGGCGTCTATATCCCCAGGAAGCAAACATGACATCCCCACTAAAAGGCTGCGGGGACACTGGGCTGTGTGCTGCTGCTGTTACGTGCATATGCATTGCGTCGACACAGCCCCCTCCTGCTGGATACAACACTACATTAGGGAGAAGTGTACAATGTCATTTCAGGGCTCTTTTGGATGTTGCCTCTGCAATACCCTAAATGTACCATTTCTTTGAGCCCTCTAAATTACTTTGCAACTTAATGAATAACAAAGGGAAAAATGGGAAAAAGTGACCATAACAAACAACTAATTTTCAATAGACATGAAGACAGAAATAGTAATTTACATATCGGGATCAGCGAGTTATGTTTCCACTGATATATCTGTGTGACTAAACTTTGTCAAGTCAAGTCTAATTAAGGCATGAAGCATGAAGTTGTGCATCACATAGTCAACACATTTAGAGGGGGTCATGTCCAAACTATTTCATGGATGGGATCAGTTGCTAGACAAACAGTGGAGACTCATACTGTTTGAACACTTAGTTTTTTGTACAGATGAAACAAATTAAATATAATGTATAAATGAGTGAGGTGCTGGTAGGCAAATTTCTTAGCCTGGCTTATTTTCTTAGTGAGCTAGGCTAACCATAGCAATGGCAATGCATGTAGATAAAGCTCGTATAGACTTTGCTACATGTATAACAAAAACACACTCATCAACATTGGAAATATTATGAAGATTGGAAGCGTTGTTGATGTTTCCATTCCTCTGAATTCAAATTCAAACAGCAATCATACGAGGTCATCAGCACACACATGACACAACAACTGATTGGTCTTTTATTTTGACTGATTATTTAAATCAAACAAACTCAATATCTGTTTTATGTAAATTAAATTAACAAATCTACATCCACACCATAGCCATTTCCTGGACCCCATTTTTGGCAATCAGATCATATTTCTCACATGACTATTTTAAACATCAGTCACAAGAGAGTCAAGACAGCCATCATCATCCCTGTAGCTAACAAGTATGCAGTGTCCAAAACTATTAAGATTACATTTTTAAGAAAAGGGGGCAAAGACACAAGCCTGGGAGTCAGCATCACAAAAAAACCTTCATCCTGTTGAAAAAAAAGCTCATACGCAGCTGTATTTCTGAAAGAAAGTTCAAGAAAATTCAAGTTATTGTTAACTTTTACAGAGGAACAATTAATATCAGCCTGGCTGCAAACATTACAAACTGGCATGTGATGTGCACCTCCCAGGATAGAAGAGCTCTACAGTTGATAATTAAAACTAAACTGCCCAGAACATCATTGATACCGCTCTACTGTGCAGTGAGATTGGTGACAAGAGGTGCCTGCGCAGAGCCCCGCGCCACAGCCTGTTCACCCTGCTGCCATCTGGTAAGCCTAACACAAGTATCAGCTGCTCTGCCACCAGACTTCAGAGCAGCTTCCTTTCCTTAGGCTGTGAGGCTCCTTCATACATCCTCAACCCTCCACACATAATATTAGTTAGTAATACTTTTAATGTTGTGTGTTTTTTACTTATGTAGCTAAATGTGACTACAAACTGCATTTCATTGCACAACCCTGTTGTAAAATGACAATAGAAGAACCTTTTTTACCCCTGTTTCCGCTAAGCTTAGTGAAGCCTCTCCTGGCTATATTTAGCAAGTAGTATCAATCTTCTCATCCATCTCTCAGCAAGGAATCAAATAAGCATATTTCCCAAAATGTTAAACTATTCATTCAACATGGTACATTTGTTTTACTTTTAGGAGACATGACCACAGTTAGCAGCCCCAACAACACGGACATGCATATTCTACAGTATCATACAACAGGAATAGCTCAAATTTGGTTGTATTTATGAACACATTTTAAAAGATGCACAAGTTGCTGATGTCCACTTCCTGCTGTCTAACCTCTGCTCTCCGGCATAATACCACAAGTATCAGCACTCGCTCATTGGATATGAACAATATCCCAACTGTGGAGCTTAACTGATTAGCACAGCAAGTCAGAAGATTATTGAAGACTGTAAATTATGCCATCATTATTCAATTCATAAATTCTAAATAATAACAGAATGCACAGGATGAGATGAACGCAGCTGCTGTATTTTAGTCACTGTCTCCTTGTTTCATGGATAAATACATAGATTTTGGAGAGGTGTTTGTTATTTAGCCTAACCTCTGTTGTATACATGGGGTGGACAAAATAATAGAAACAGTGGACATTATATCCTTCAAGACGTTTTCAGGACTGAATTTATTTAGCATTAAGTTAAATATAATATTTTCACGTTGGAAATACATGTAAAGAGCAGCCGATAACATAATTTCCCAGAATCTTTTGAAATGTATGCATCAACAAGGTTTCAAATCAATAGTCTAAAAACAAATACAGATGAGTCTATTATCCTATTACAGGCACTCAGTACAGTATGATGCAGTGAGAGCGCGAGAGCGCGAGAGAGAGAGAGAGAGAGAGAGAGAGAGAGAGAGAGAGAGAGAGAGAGAGAGAGAGAACAGCCGTAGCCATTCAGAGGACATTAAATGAGGCCAGCTCTCCCTCTCCCCTCTCTCAACCCTCACAGGGAACCAGCAGAGCAGAGGAAGCTGCAGTAACAGGCCAGGATCACACAAGGCCTGCAGAATTACACAAATAAATGATTACTAAACTCATGCTGCAGTGTTCAAATCAAATACAAACAAAGTCAGAACAAAATAAATAATTTTCTGGAAACAAAAACAATGAACAAAACTAAAGTTTGTCCCACATCATTCACATTCATGTCAGGAATAATTGTGCCATTTTATTTTTAAATTAAGAACTGATCTATTAAGAACTGAACTATTTGAGATGGAATTTGTGTCCCATTTACAAGCCATGCACTGTAAAATGCATTATATTTTGGTTGCATTCACAATGTTTGACTATGTCCACAAACAGAAGAGGAAGCTGCTTTGTCCTGCAGTGTGAGACTGACATGTAATGACAAACAATTTTCATTTGAATTGAGGATGTAAAGAGGATAGTCACAAATTAAATTGAAGGAGAAAAAGCACTTTGCAAATATCCCCTGAAGCTGCCTCTTTTAAAGACGCAGGCTCAGCATAAGGTATTCACTTTGCAGATAAAGGCGTTCTTTCCACTCTTAATCAACATACAGTAATGCATCATTTTCCAGCTGATAGTAAGAGAAGAATTAGCTCAAATTATTTTAAGTTTTTGTTAATTACTTTTGAAGCCTGAAGCTGTTCGATCGAGCCTCTCAACTGCTAGAAGGTTTACAGTCACGCGGTCATTACCCGACTTATAGTTCAAGCACTTATCACCCAACTCTATAGCAGTGCTTTATGAAGCAACCCAGTCTTTATCTGTATGTACACCTCCAATATGATCACATGGCTAAATTATATTTCTGCTAACGCTCATCCTTTAAATTAAAAAAAGCAGTGGGCGTGCATTTCTGTGGGCATAATCTTACACTTCTGATCTCAATGGGGCATTTATGGAGGGTTTTATAACTCTCATTATCTTAGTCCATTACAGTATATCACATGTTAGTGGTCCATTGTATTTCCAATATGCATCAACTGGACAGATGCCTCTGTGGCATGCACTATTTATCTTAACTAATAAGAGTTTATACTTTTAGTTGGATACAATGCTTTATGCCTATGACAATATACAGATATTGCTGCTGTGGAGAAAAATCTTTCCATTTACAATGACACTAATATTATGAGCATGCCCAAAATATAAACACATCAGGCTTTATGTTGGTAACACTTTATTTAACCCCATCCCAATTCATATATTATTCTAGCTATTTTATAGTGTAATCAATTATTGATCCAACGTTTATACAACAGTATCAACAGTTTCTTTATGTGAGGAGTTTTCAAATACATCATTAAACACTTAAAATGTCCTTATGTGTGCTGCTAACTACAACATAATGTATTATAATTCATTACAAACCATTTATTTTGTATTTGGTTTATAAATGCATAATAGCTCAGGTTAAAATATCTTGTGTTTTAAGGTGTATATAAGATGGGAATTGATCTGAAATGTTGTTCATGTTTTTTTGCAAGTTTCAGTTGAGCATCCCCTGAAACATGGACCCCCATACCACAGCAGCCGGTAGCTCAGCCCCTGACAAAGCTGTTAATGTTCAGCAAAGAATGTGCAAATTGCAGAAACGAGTCCAAGTGTGGGCAGAAAACACTTCTGGTACTTAGAACCAGTGATGGAACAAATTTGGTCAAATTGGTAAAGTGCCCAAAGGGAGGAGGGAGATGTTCCACGGAAAACCAATTCCAAGCTTGGGTGAGCTCAGGATTGTTTGGAAACTCTCCAATCTGGGGGCCTGCATTGAATTGCGTGTCAGGCAGAGACTGTTAAATAAGATTAGAATAAGGACCAAGAGAGCAGCACAGGTACCTCACAGGATGGCTGTGTAATGTCAAGCCACAGTTACTCTCTAACAGCCATACATCAGCTGAAGCAGTATTGGAAAAATGTTACATGAGGTGACATGTAACTCACTGGACAGTCACAGGAAACAGAGGTTTCTAGTGCATTATGAGCTCTATTTGGAACAAGTCGGGTTTCCTGCTTTGATTTATCCCTCGTGGCACCAATTAGGCTTGTCCCACTCCTGGAGGAGTTGAAAAGCTGAAGATGGATATGTCACGGGATGGTATGATCAAAGCAAGATCGACAGAGAGAGAAAGGAACCTCATTCAGTTTCATATGTATTAGGTCTTCAAGAGACTTGTGTTACAGCTTGTAAACGCAGCCACTTCCAGCAAATGCAGCTTACAATGTAAAAATGCAAAAAGAAGACGAATGCAACAAACAGCATTTACATCTTTTGATAAGCACTCCAGCAAGTTAATGTGAGAGACAGATCTGGAAGCCTCCAAACACTGACTGATCTCTGGCTCCCTTCCCTTTGGTTCTGTTCATCGAGGGCAGTGAATCAATAGAGGGGAATATTTAAAAGGGGTTACACTTACTGTTAGTTTCTATGTTTTGCACTAAATGGCTCTGGACATAGTAATTGCCATAATGGCAGTGTGGGGAGGATTTATATATTCACATCCCGTGATCCTGATTGACTAAACTGCAATGAGTGATACTGTAGGATGAAATAGCACATATTAATTTTAATATTTTAACAACAATTCAAGAAATGAAATACATGACACCAGTGGAAGAAAAGTACACCAATTAAAAATATATTTAAGAGTTAAATGTATATCTTGAGTGACTCTGTGTTATTCATTAATTTTATTTAATTAAGCACTCAACTCCCTTTATTCCTCAATCTAATCCTCATATGTTTTTAACAATGTGTCAAAATGTCAAAAATGATTGAAAAATGCTTGTTTACCATTATGTTCCCAAAAGGCTTACAAGTAATATGATTGTAATATATGGCTTAATCAGACAATTCAGGCGAGGTCTCATTGGGGCCCATTGGGGGCCCATTGGGGTCCCTTTGGGCTATTTGAATGCTATTTAAATTTTCTCATGTACCAAACCACATATTTCACTTGTATATTACTTATGGTGTTCAATAAATCCAAATACAGCAATTTTGGGCTTTTATTTTTTTTAATTCATAAAATAACTTGTGATTTACAGTTTTATATAACAATCGCTCAGTTTCCCCCACTAGGGGGGGGTTGGTTTAGATTAAACATGAGATATTTTGCTTTAGAGTATGGCGCACCACATGTGAAGCACTTGAATGCAACATAATTCATATTTTGCCCCTCATTTTCTTTTTCATTCTAAAATTACATCAAAATACTCAATGCAAATATGACTTACGCCTTGCTTTTTGAATGGTGTCACAAAGACTTGGCGAGGAGGTTGCATTTGGGGTAATGTCATTGGAGTGAGGTAGGGAGTAAGTTCATTAGATGCATTATATATTTTCCTTTGTCACAGAAAAATCACTTAAGAGATCTTTTTAAAAAAGTATTCAAACCGCATCTGCATTTTCTCTATAATAATGGTGGGGGGAAATACATCAACTACAACAGCCACTTTAAACCTGCATTAACTGATTTTTTTGCCCACTTGGGGACAGTGCAAACAAGTTGTGAACACAACACTGACATATTATCCAAAACAATAAGATAACATAAGATACAATAAGATAATCCTTTATTAGTCCCGCAGTGGGGAAATTGCAGGATTACAGCAGTAGTGCACACAAGAGACACAAAGTAAAATAAAAAACAAGTAATATAAATAAACAGTAAAAACAGTAATAAAACAGTAAAGAATCCACAATAGAAAATATGTATACAGACAGAATACAAAGTATTTAAAAATGTTCATTTATTTTGCACCTGTTAAATAATAAATGAGCTGAAAGATGCTAAATCACAAAGTTGGTTGATACTTATTTATTTGTTGATGCTTTTTAGTTTCATTAACAACGCTTAACATCAACTGTGGCTACCGTAATATTTGAGGGTTTCATGCAATATTTTAATTTTTTTTATCAGAAGTAATAGAGAGACAGAAGTCAAATGCAACCATCTGCATAATTGTTACATTGTTCATCATCCTTTCTGGATTCAAACAAACAGGCCAGTAATATGTTGAGAAAATAAAATGATATTTGAGCATATAGAACTTTTTTCTGTGATGACTTTATTCACTCTTGTTTTCTTGTGTTGGATATCATGCTTAATAGGGGTTTGACACTGTTGCAGATGTTGTAGCCACCTTGATTGTTATGGAGTACCTTATAGAACATTGACTTAAATGTGATTTTGTATGATTATTGGAGAATTTACAGATGTATACCAAGAGTTATTAATATATGAATGGTACCCAATTATCTCTGTCTGTATCAGTGGGACTGGCCAAGTCATGACTGGATGGATGTTCAGCACTGAAGACCAAATCATCTGCTAGGGGGTCCAGCCAACCTTTATCACAGGGCTTGCTGCAGGGTTTGCCACCTTATATATAACGAACAATGATAAGATATTGTATGCATTAGTTTTACCTTGGAAATTATATTTTATTTAAATGCTTCTTCTTTTACAAATAATTGTAAAGTCATGTTACATTTCACTCAAATGCCAACTCATCCCTGAACGTGGGCTTTTTTTTTTGTTTGTATTTTTTTGGTGTTTAATTAGCGTTCCTGTAAAATTTGCCGAAAAACACTTATCCAGGTATACCCAAAGTAAATTGGAAGCTGTATTTGAACTATTTTGAGTAAATGCATGGTCTTGGTCTCTTTTGAAAGGTAACACTCTGAAGCTTTTTTCCCTCAATAGTCAGAATCACTTTAAGTGCTGCTGACACTGAGTTATATGAGTTTGAACACACTAAAGTATAAGGTTTTTATTTCCGCCTGAACATTTCTTTGTAAATAGATGCCTGTTGATGACTATAAATGGGACTTATGAACTGGAAAACACAATGGGACAATAGCCTGACACTTTATCTAGTCTAAGTAAAAAGCAGATAACAATATCACAGAAAATTAATATTTTACACATGCTTTTCTAATGAAATGTCTAGGCGTTTTTCCATTTTGAGACTGAAAATATTCATGATATACGTACGACCAAGTCGTACGACCTGACAGGCTTGATCCACGTAAGGAAACAGAGGCTGAGCCTGTACTTCAACGTAGCTTCTGGTTGGGTAATGTAGCCTGTCAGTCAGGACATGAAGCTCCTATTGGTTCAAGTGGGGATCCAATAGAAAGCTTAGATTTCGGCGGTCATTTTGGTGCCGAGGTTGTAGCTGTGCTCTCATGCAAACTTGCTTTTCTTCTAAAAACAAAACGTTTTTCTTTCATATCTTCCAGCTGATATGAAATGATGCAACACCAGTTTGTGAATATTTATGGATGTAATCACGTGTTTTGGACTAAATCTTTTATGGGATTTATTTTTATTGGACCTTTACGACGTAACAACGCCGTTTTTGTTGGAATGTTATGGATTTATGGATCAATATGAGGCGTCATCGGTGAGTTGCCTGGCTTTTGCTATCGTTTGTTTGTTTGTTGTTGTCTGACAAAAGTCTTGTTTGTAGCTGCTGTGGTGGTCTGATCTTGAAACGATTTGCACAGCTAGAATCACAAGAATCGTAGGTTTCCAGAAACACTTGTACCGAACTATAAATAGAGGCACAGTGTACAATGGAATGTACAGTAAAGGACGCCCGTGGGATGGCAGAACGTAAGAATGACACAGTAAATTAACAGTAGGATGCTGGAAACTACAGCTGTCAATAGTATAGAGAAAATATGTTACAGTGTAAACTGTTCCATAGACAATGTGGATATTTGGAATGAGTGTTCAAAAAGGAAATACATGTTTTGTTTCTGTGAAGTGAGTTCATTGTAAAATACAAGGAAGTGGAATTAACAGGCCACCTTCCTTCTTTTCATCCTCAACTTAGTACTGTTTGACTGAGACAGATGGGGAAGGTAAATCAAGGCAGCTGAGTGGAGAGCACTGCTGACAGCACATTAGAGCCTCTCTCAATGAACTGTCACAAGTGCACAGTGAAAGTAAAGTTTGATCATACGTGGCTGCTGTCCTGTCAGACATCCTTAAAAGCAAATGGGGCCTAAGTGCTGCGGATCTCTGAATGAGCCTGAGATGACAGTTGTAGTCGGTGCAAAGGGAGGGCACCGGCACTCCATCCTCCATCCTGCAAAAGGACAATGAGGTGAGGAGGACTCTGGCAGCATTTCTCGCCCTGCACCCTCACCTTCGCAGTAAAAGCATCTGACAAAGTGTCAGTCTTCCACATCATCATTCGCATCATTAAAAGCCGAGGACTATTCTTTTTTGCTGCTCCTGTAAAAAGGTCATGAATCTGTGGAAAACTCCAAATCTAACACTCAATATGGACACCTTTTTACCAAAAAATTAATAGTAAAAATAAATAAAAGCACGTAATATTGGGAAGGTCAACTTTGATGTTATCCGCTTTAAATAAAGCAGACTTCCTTTTCCCAATATTGGTTGTGAAAGATGTTTTGTTTCACTTGTATTCATATTTAGATTGTTTTTATCTATTTGTAATCAGAATGGGGCCTGACTGGGCAACATACAGCAAGCACATATACTATTATAGAGATTAACCATGTCGTTATCCCTTCAGGTGAGATGACAATCCCACAAATACAAATGTGTGGGATTGTCACACAAGTACAATTATTCAGGTCAATTGTTTCACACAATGCTATAAATACTTTATACTTAATGTGTTTAAATGTTAACAGTATACAAACTTACAGGGTTCTAAGCTGTTAGCGTCAGATTTTTTTTTTTATCTGTGCAAAAGCCGCCTGCACCAAGCTACCCCTTTAACTGACCTTACACTTCACCTCCAATCTTATATTTGCTTTCACTTCAGTATGACAGTATAATGTCATAATTATGGTGTAGGTATAAGTAGACTCAATATAAGAAGTGACCATAGTCAAGGTGACGTCATCTATTGGTTTGTGAACTGCAGTTTTAAAGCGAGTTCTGCATTTTTTTAATTTTTGCCACCGCCATCTTTTTTTTTTTCAACCAGTAGTGACGCGAGAGGGTGGAGCTCAGCACAACCTAAGACTCAATATGATATTTTTAAGCAACCAAAAATGTTCAAATAAACTTTTAAGGACTGAAAACCCATTGCCACAGGTTGTAAGACGAAAACACGGATAGGAGTTTCCCCCTGATGCTATTAGAAATAATACAATTTTAAGGCAGTTCTGCATTGGCTTCAAACTTTTTTCCTTATATGCTGAAGTTTTTTTCTGAAGTTTTTTGTTGGCCTCTGACCTGTATTGGGAACAGTTGCTGCTTACATTTTTTTAAAGCTCTTTGCAAGATTGTATTACTATACAAATACACATGCCATGAAATGACATATAGAGTAATGCACTATGTATTGACTACAAGTACTGTTCTGGTAAAAATTGTGTTAAACTAAAATCTGCATCATAATGCATTGAATTAAAACCTAGAATGCTGTTTTGTAGGCGTCGAATTGTAATTGAGAAACCAACGACAGGTAAGAGTGGCATTTAAAAAGCAATGAAAAAGAATGAGTAATGAACAATGTGATTAATAATAATAATAATAATAATAATAAATTTAATTTATATAGCGCTTTTCCAGATGCTCAAAGACGCTTGACAGAGACAAAACAGAACAAAACAAAGCAAAAATATAGAAACAAAACAAACAATTGTAAAAAAAAATAAAATAAGACAAAACTGGAGAAGCTGCAACAGAATTAGTCCTGCAGTGGAGGGTAGGGAGCAGGGGTTAACAGGTGGAGGGTAGGGAGCAGGGATTAGCAGGTGAAGGGTAGGGAGCAGGGGTTAACAGGTGGAGGGTAGGGAGCAGGGGTTAGCAGGTGAAGGCGAGTTTGAAGAGGTGTGTTTTGAGGGCTTGCTTAAATGACGATAGGGTGGGAGCTTGACGAATGTGGATGGGGAGGGCGTTCCAGAGGGGAGGTGCAGCAGCTGAAAAGGCCCTGTCACCCCAGGTCCGACGCTTGGTCTTGATGGTCTTCAGAGTGTTCAAATTGGCAGACCTGAGGCAATGGGCAGGGGCGTGAAGGGGGAGGAGGTCTGAAAGGTAGGGAGGGGCCAGATTGTTTAGGGCTTTGTAAGTGGTGAGTAAGATTTTAAAGTCAATCCTGTATTTGATCGGGAGCCAGTGGAGGTTGCGTAGGACCGGGGTGATGTGGTCATAGCGGCAGGTGGAGGTGAGCAGTCGAGCGGCAGAGTTCTGAACATACTGAAGTTTGTTGATGATTTTGTTGGGGGAGCCGTAGAGGATGCTGTTGCAATAATCAAGTCTAGATGTTATGAGGGCATGGATGAGAATTTCAGTGGTGGCAGAGGACAAGGAGGGCCAGAGGCGAGCAATGTTCCTGAGGTGAAAGAAGGCAGTTTTGGTGATGTGGTTGGCGTGGGCTAGGAAAGAGAGGGTGGGGTTGAGAATGATGCCGAGGTTGCGGACCTGGGTGGAGGGGGTGACGATGGAGCCATCAATGTTCAGAGAGAAGGTCTGGGCTGAGCGGGTGAGGGAGTTAGGGCCGATGATGAGCATTTCAGATTTATTGCAATTGAGTTAAAGAAAATTCTGCTGCATCCAGGATTTTATATCAGTGAGACAGGAGGTGAGAGTGGAGTGGGTGACTGAGGTGATGGTCTTAGAGGAGAAATAGAGTTGGGTGTCGTCAGCGTAGCAATGGAAATCAAGACCATGACGACGAATGATTTGTCCAAGGGGGAGGATGTAAATGATGAAGAGAAGGGGACCAAGCACGGAACCTTGGGGGACACCGTGGACCACTGGGGAGGTGGAGGATTCGCAGTTATTTTTGGCAATGAATTGATGTCGGTCTGAGAGATACGAGGTGAACCAGGAGAGGGCAGTGCCAGTTATACCAAAGGAGTGCTGGAGACGTGAGAGGAGGATGGAGTGGTTGATAGTGTCGAAGGCGGCACTGAGGTCAAGAAGGATGAGGATGGTGAGGAAGCCGCAGAGAGAAGTATATCGTTTGTGATTTTCAGTAGGGCGGTTCCTGGGCTGTGTTTTGAACGGAAGCCGGATTGGAAGGGTTCGTAGAGATTGTTGAGATTGAGGTGGGACTTGAGTTGTGATGCAACAGCTCTCTCAAGGACTTTGGACAGGTAGGGGAGGTTAGAGATGGGCTGGTAGTTATTGGGGACGTCAGGGTCAAGACCAGGTTTTTTCAACACAGGGGTGACAGCAGCAAGCTTTAGTGGGGAGGGTATGAGACCAGAGGACAGTGAGGAGTTGATGATGTTTGTGATGAGAGGGGAGAGTGAGGCAGGCCTTGACTAAGGAAGAGGGTCGAGGGTACAGGTGGAGGTCTTCATGCTGGAGACTATGGAGGAGAGGTCCATTTCAGTGATTGAACTGAAGGATGAGAGTGAGTGGCTTGGAACTAGTGGAGGGTCATGTTGAGGGCTGGGGGGTGAGGTAGTGGAGGGGGAGGAGGCAGCCAGCTGGTTGTAAATTGTAATGATTTTCTCATTAAAGAAGGATAGAAATGAGTTGCATTTGCTGGTGGTGAAGGAGGAGGAGATAGTGTCCATAGGCTTGAGGAGTTTGTTGATGGTGGAGAAAAGCGTTTTGGGGTTGTTGGAGCCAGATTGGATGATGGAGGAGTAGTGAGAGGAACGGGCAGCGTTGAGGGCATCTTTATATTGTTGTTGGTGGAGTTTGAAGGCATCAAGGTGAACCGTGAGTCCTGCGTGGGAACTGCACTTTGAGGTGGCGAAGTTGGTCAGTGTACCAGGGGGCGGAGTGAGTGAAGGAGACGAGTTTGGATTTTTTGGGGGCGATGAGGTCAAGACAGGAGGAGAGTGCGTCATTATAGTGATTGACCAGAGCAGTGGGGGAGGCAGCCGAAATAGGGGCAGAGGCAGAGACAATGTCAGCCAAGGAGGAGGAGAGCACGTGGAGGTTGATGGACTTGATGTTCCGGAATGTTATGGTGCGGCTCTGCTTAACATGGGGGATAGGGATGTCTATGTCCAGGGTGATAGCCAGGTGGTCAGAGATGGTGAGGTCGATGCTGGTTAGATTACTCGTGGCAATGCCGGAGGTGCAGACCAGGTCAAGTGTGTGTCCTTTTTTGTGGGTGGGAAAGTCAACATTTGGGTGATGTTGAAGTAGTTGAAGATGTCCAGAAGTTCTGAAGAGTTTGTGGAGTCAGGAGAGTCAACGTGTATGTTAAAGTCACCGAGTAGCAAAATGGATGGAGAGTTGGCGCAGAGTTGTGTGAGGAATTCAGACAGATCAGAGGGGAAGGCAGGGTTAGGTTTTGGGGGGCGGTAAATTACTGCAGTAACTAGGGGTTTGGGACCAGACAGTTTAAAAACAAGGTGTTCAAATGAGGAGGCAGCCGGGATGGTTATTAAACTTGTAGTGATGTTTTTGCGAAAAATTGTGGCTATTCCACCACCACGCCCATGTTGGCGTGGCTTGTCCATGTATGAATATCCAGGGGGGGTGGTTTGGTTTAGAGAAAAATAGTCCTGCTGGTTTTGATTGCTCT
This sequence comes from Taurulus bubalis, assembly GCF_910589615.1. Classification (NCBI taxonomy): domain Eukaryota; kingdom Metazoa; phylum Chordata; class Actinopteri; order Perciformes; family Cottidae; genus Taurulus; species Taurulus bubalis. The sequence goes on along the minus strand of NC_136592.1, from coordinate 13,489,733 downwards.
CATAACTGTGTAATGAGTAAAGTATTAGGGTAATTATTGACGGATTCCTTTTTGAGTGAATTCCTCAACACTACTATTTGCATAAGTTCCACGATACACATTGGCGAAAAGATTTTGACCCGATTTAAAGTAACTCTGCGAGAACCAGAGGCTTGCCTCGCTTAAGTGCTTGTGGTCCTTTAAAGTAAATTGGATTTCCTTCCTCTATTGCAAAGCCTAAGAGACTGTCCCACTTTGTCTAAAACATGCTGTTCCACATCGACTGGGCCTGAAAGAGTTGGACAACTTTAAAAATATTTTTAATACATGACAAACTATTTTGCACTTGACTTTAACCATTTGTTTACTTTCATTATTCTTGTATTCATGCCATGTTCTCAGACTAGCCACTGTCCAACATTGCAGATTGGTTCTACCCAGCAGCATATTATATATTTGCCGTTTCCAACAGAACAAAACACGGCTTAATTGACAACTGTCAATGCCTCTCATTAGAATCAACTACAAAACACTACTTTTTGCCAAAATATACACATTTTGTAACTTAATTTTTTGTTGTTGTTGGCAATGTTGGTTTTCATTTATTCCAAGTAGCATTTGCAAAGTGTATATAAATTACAGATCAAGCTGATCAGATAACGTTTTCTGTACTAACCAAGGCTCAATTGGTCTGATTGGAAAGCAGACCATCTTACATTTGTGAAAACATAATGGGACGGTTTCTGTGGGAATAGGTAAAGTGGTCGGCACTGACATATCTTTAATGAATAACTTACAGGCCCATGGACTAGCAGTGGGTAGAGCCTTGTTTACCTCAGCCCAAACCTGCACTCCAACACTGTATGCTACTTCACTCTTCCATTAGGGTGTGTGTTGAGGCCTGTGCCCACTGTTTAGCCTGGCGCAGAGGTACTTCTAGCTGTAGGAATTTGGTCTCCCACACATTCTAAAACCCACTTTCACTTGTTTCCCAGTGGGCCAGCATACCTTATCTCTGATGCAAAAGAGCACTTTCATAAGTGCCCCGCTGGAGAGGGAAAACACACAAACAAAGAAATATTCAGACATAGATTGAACTTTGTTGTTCCCAACCAATTTGTTTGGTAGGTGGTAGTGGGCAAATGGCTGTTTTTCCCAAATGGACTGTTTTACACACGTAAAAGATTTACAAGATGGGTGAGTAAAACACGTACATTGAATGTGGGATCATCATTATGGCATTAAAAATGTAAACATTTCTAGAGGCCTTTTAGAGTCCCTGTGTGAGCGCGTGTCTTCTACGCTGATGCTTTCAGTGTTGACCATTTAAAGCCGACATCGTAACTGTCCTCGAGGGAGCTTTTCTTTAACAAAGAGGATAACCTAGTTCAAAAACATTGAACAAAGGACAATGGCAGAGCAGAAATGGTCCGTAAGTCCATTTCATTCTAGCGCAATGCTTTTAACGTCACTGTTCCTTAGACAGACATCACCCTGCCCCTAAAAGTGGGTCTAAACCAGGAGAAACAGCCATTACGAGCAATTCAACTGCATGAAAGTAGTGTCTGACAGGTCCACTTTCAGTGACAGATGCCATTATAACCTGTAAAATGTGATACTGGCACTTTAAGGTTATATCATTTTACCCTTCAACTCTGGCAGCCCATCTGCTCGATAATAAGGGCACCCTTCTTTGTTTTAGGTAGCCAATGTGCTCATAATCTGTTACTTCACTAGTGTTTACTATTATTATTTCAAATCGCCTTTGAAGTGAGATATTAAGGAAAATATTTAGACTGGGAATCTGTTGGCCAGTATGTCGTGTTAGATTTTTTTTCATGTACAGCATAATGTTTAAAGCTAAATCGATTTGTCCCTGCTTGCTCCGTGTAGTTCCTAAAGCTTTGAATCAAGACTTTATTTCTTGAGCTCCAAGTCCTCCAAACAAGAAGCTATGAAAAAAATAAATCTCAAATTTTCAACGTCACCACAGTTCATATGACAATTATGACAGCCCAGGTTTAATCATAAGAATCGGGAAGTTCATTTTCTCAATGTCAACATGAAACCTTGTCAAAAAATGAATTCTGTCTTTCTCTCGGGAGATAAGCAGGCTCCAGTGCACCGGGCTCATTCGGAGGAAAAAAACGTGCAGGTCACAAGGCAGCGACTTGCATGTTTTCTTATTTTTTTGCACCCTCTCGCTCTATCCTCCCCCTCTCCTTTTTTCTGAAAACCACCCAAGAAGAGATTAATCATGAAGGGAAAACTCAACTTCACCCTCTAGCTGCAGGTCACAGTTCTTATTTCGTGTGGAATTGGCTTTCGGAAAGCAGAAGGCCTGCCCGGGGGGCAGGGACCTGATATGAGAGGAATTTGAGAATGAAGCAGAGGGGATTGATTAGCCCACTTCATATCCCACACTCCGTAAGCACAGTCCAGCTGCAATCTAACACACCGCTGAGCTGAATAGACAAGAGAAATTGGATTCCTTCCTAATATTTAACCTTCAAGTCAGCTCTAACAGCTGTTGATGGGTTGCTCTCCCAGGTAGTTACAAGAGGACTTTTTACATGTTCCATGGAGAGGGAACAGCAAAGTGGGAATGTGATGACTTTTCTGTAGGTTATTCAATTACAATGGTGCAAAGAGCAGCTAGGCCATTGAAGCACATCATCTGCATGCAACTGCACTGAGGGATTTAATTTTACACCTCTACTTGTCTGAACAAGCTGTGTGAGTGAATGTGGGGACACACATGTACCACACTCCAACCCATGTACACGCGCACAAAACAAATGTACAAGCATATATACACACACATAAAGAGCAATTAATGGCCCAAATGTTGAGTGTGCAGCTAATGGATGGATCATATACAGCACATAATGACTTACTTTCATGTTGGTTGTCAAAGTAGACCTATTTTAGACTCGGAGCAAAAGGCGCTTGAAAACATCCTGTAAATGCTCCCATTCTTTTTATCGCTTTTCACGAGCAGATGTTAGAACAAAGAGCGATGGCATCACTTCCTTACCCTTAGATCTCAAGAGTGATTACCATTTAGATTTCTGGTTTTCTTGGCCTCTACTCGAATCCATATCAATGTATAAATATATGAGGAGTTGACTGATAAATGGTGCATCTCGGTGACTCTGTGAGCATATTAGACGCCAATGAATATTTAGTGACTTCATTTATTGGCCAGTTTGCTCATATCCAACCACCATCTCTTGTGCCAGTCTTTGGGAAGTGTTGATAAGAGAGCAGGATGTCATCAGGCTCTTTTCTCAAGTCATTAAGCCATGCCGTTTTTTTTTCTCCAAGCAATGTGTTGTCCATCTGAATGAGCACATTAGAGACTGTCTTATGATAATTAAGCGCTTGAGTTGCAGAATTGCAGAATCAGATTAATTAGTAGAGTCGCACATTTTTTATTAGCACCTTATTCTGTTCCAGGGTTGCAGTGATGTCTGGTGAGTCGACACACAGCTTCTCCACAATGAGGACTACAGTCAAGCACCAAACTTTCATGATTAGAAAGGGCATATTGTAAAACTTCCCATTATAGATTTGGAAGAAGTATATTTAAAGTAAATTAAGCTGATTTGTATGTTACCCAAGAGAATTTAGGTCAATTTACTGAAGCATATTTCAGGCGTGGGAAAGCAATCCAATAAAGTAGTCTGGTACAAATCTATAGATAAATGATGCCTCACATTCAATTACAGTGCAGATTTTATCTTTACTTTTCAACGATTTTGTCAATTAGTCAACACAGTGTTTCTTAATTCATCAAGGAGTCTGTTATTAGTCAGTGTGTAAGCATTCATTAGATTAGCGAAGGCAGGGGGAGTGAAAGAGAAAACACATTAGAAGACATGGATGTTTTTTCGTTAAAAAAAATCCACTAGTAGAAGACAGTTTTATGTTACTTGAGAATGAGCTCTGCTTCTTGAACTGGGTTCATAGCAGCAAACAAAGCAAGCGGGTAAACATTCCCTTATCCCTTCAATTTGACATATTGGCTATCGAGCACATACACAGCACGCCAAACCAAATACACTGGGGAGCCCATGCAGGGACCATGAAACTATACTCACTACACAAATTAATTGGGGGAAAAATAACTAATTCTGACATTCCCTGAAGAGGGTCTTTCATCTTATAAATAGTGGCTGCAAACTTGAGTATTTTTGCTTAAGTAGCACAACACAGCAGATGATAGGATTCGTTTGGCTCAAACCCAGGGGCTCAGCATGACAAAGAACACTTGTTTAGCAACTGCATAACCGGGTCCCAACAAAGGCCTGTGACTGTGCCTAACCTCACCTAGAAACCTACCATTTGCATTCTGCCTCTCCAGACAGCAGGCAACAGAGTCTAAGGGGATACAGCGTCCCAGAGATGGCATTGGAAGCTCACACATAAATTAGTCCTTATTCCCCAATCTCTCCACACTCTCTTTTCCCACTGCTGCTCCTCCTCTCCCCCTTATTTGTCCCATGGCTTCATCACATCACAGTTCATGCAAAGGAGAGAGTGAAATCCAACTTTTCTCCATGTAATTACAATATGTATTTACTTTCCTGGGGCTGGTGAGTGAGCCAGCATATCGGGTTTTTAAGTCTGGGAACCAATGTTTAATTCAGCCTTAAACATGTCCTTTAGAATAATAAAACAACAGTGTAAAATAAAGTTCACGCCACATCCAAACCCACAAAGATGAATCCCATACTTTATATTGGACAACATCTATCATGTTTATGGAAAATACAACAAAAGTATAAACAATCCTATTTCTCTATTTTTTTTATTGTTTACATCCAAGCTGGCAAAGTTGTTGTGCACTTCCTTGCCCTGGACAAACAAGATGTGTTGCACAAGGTAAATGATACGTAAATGTTCTTCTAGTCTTCCGACCACTCAAAGCGCTTAAACACTACTTGCCATCATTCACCCATTCACACACTGATGGCAGGGGCTACAGTGCAAGGTGCCACCTGCCCATCAAGGCTATCTAACATTAATACCCAATCACACACCGCAGGCGCAGTCCGAAAATCCGGTTTAAGTGTCTTGCCCAAGCAGACATCGAGATGGCCTAGGGAACCGCCGACCCTTTGTTTGAAGGACCCTGCTCTACCACCAAGCCACAGTCGCCCAACAACGCTGTCCACCAGCATCATCAAAACCCCATAGTTGTATGCCATGCTAGCATCTCCAGATGTTGTATTATTGTATTAGTAGCTAGTAAGGTGCTGACAGCTGAAAGTCTGGAGCAGAGAAACGCCCCCTCCAATCTGTCCATCTAATGGGAAATAGCGAAGACAGAAGACCACTGTGGTGTTGACTCTTTCTAATGCCACCCAATCCTTACCTTTCCACATTCTGCATGGCACATCATTTGCTATTGCCGCAAACGTGATCATTAATTTACCATCCCCAGTGAAACTTCATATACCCATGACACATTTTTTTTCTTTGTCTAATTAAATATAATTTTGAAGTTCTTTAAATCCAACTTCATCCAAATGCACAATCTAATTTTTCATTTGCTTTTGTACATGATATGAGACATCTAGTCAATAATTTATTAAATTACTTTTCCCATTCATTTTCTTCTATCTATAATTGATCTCTCCAGTTGAAATTCTGTTGTTCCTCTTACTCAGCCAGTCTGCGGAGAGGCTGCGTGACATCACTGTGAACAGGGCTTGTACCTCCCCATACCCCCACTGGAAAACACACACACACACACACACACACACACACACACACACACACACACACACACACACACACACACACACACACACACACACACACACACACACACACACACTCTATCTTTTGGAGGTCTAAACTCTGTGTATGTTAACCAAAGCTTCATTCCCTCTCTTAGACATTAAGTACATTCTTTTTGGGATGTTTCCTTTTTATTTGGGAACATAATAAATAGTTGATTTATTGACAAAATTAAAGCTGTTATGAATTGAACTGTTAGATATAGATAGAATAGAATAGAATAGATATGAGTACTGTAAAACACAATTAGCTATGATGTAAATGCTCTCCATGCTTGTTTGGCCATGCCTGTTACACCTGTTTTTGGTCTACAGAGCCAACAACAGTACAGGGCAGACTGGAAGCACATGTAGCTTAGTAGTATCATACTTTGCTTGCTCAGGAAGTATCCAAGCTTTGGCTATCCTTTATATAGACACCACTGCAGGACCACGAAAAAATTTGAAAAAAGACATTGATGTGAATATCTTCATTGTTTATAAGCTATTTCTGGTAATTGTTCTTGACTTGTAAGCGACCTTACAAGAACAGTTGGACATTTTTAATTATATGCATAAATATGCCAAACATTTTTAAACACACGTTATTATTCAGAACAATCATCTAGTCATTCCTCTCTTACACTTCCTTCCAACATGTTAGCTGAAATGCAACATCATGGCTACTCCCTCGGGTTTCCGTGGGCCCAACATTGCAAAGGGTTGAAAGTAAAATTCTGGAAAATTTCTTAGGGGAAATTAAACTTTTTGCACAATTTAAATTTAAACAGTATACCTTTTAATAATTTATTGATGAGAGGAATAGACATACAAATGCAATACAAGGTCTTATGACATGTTTTGGATAAAAATATGCCCATTTAATTTAATTACAACCATGCACCACATTCACACAGCCTGATCTCCTGAAAACTACATTCCCATTAGACAAAACTGCATTGTTAATTAGGTTTCAATGGAAACAAATTTTATCCCAGTGTAACAGGTCATAGTATACCCCCAGTCCGGACTATACCTGGGGTTAAAGGGGACTAAACTAGATTACACCCCGGGTATATTATGGCCTAGGCATAACATCAACTTCATGACAACAAAAATGCCTGATGACAGTTTCGACTGAATGGCAATAACGAACGTCACACCCCTTCACTGGCCAGCTAACATTAGCTAACTTTCAAGATTACCTGACATTATGATCCCTATGGACCAGCTCTGCCTGGAGGCATATAGTCTGGCCTAGGCTATTTTACACCACCGGGTATAGTTTGGCCTAGGACAGTTTATCCCCGGGGTATACTCTGGCCTGACTCTGGCCTGGGCCAAAGTACACCCAGGTTTAATCTGTCGCGGGTTACCTGATTATAATTGTTTTAAATCTGTCACAAATACGTTTCTAATCATAGTCTTAGGAAGTCTGTGAGAGGACATGGTCAGAGTGAATGGATAGGTCTACACAGGACTTTCACCAATGAAATCGCTTTTCGCAAGTCAAAGGTCAATGTTGACTTGTTTTAATTATGTTTATGAATGAATAAATACAAATGTTAATAAAAAATGAGTTTTTATCACAACAGGTCCATGTAAAACTATTTACTGCATTTTAGTTGATGAATGATAATACAAATTAACAAGTAATATATCAATCTCATTCTCACAAAAACAGGGCACAAAACCTATTCTGGATTTCCATTCATTGAACGCTTGCAGAGCAAGTATTCTGCTGCGAGAGCTTGCTCAGCCAGGTGGTTCACCACTATAGACTCAAAATATATTAATTTTTATGTTGCAGTGGTGCCCTGAGATGAAAAGTTCCTCTGTGTAGCTCTCAGGGAGTGGCTTACATATACAGCATTTCTGTTACTTTCTGGGTGCCAAGGTTTCTGCCAAGGTACTAAAGTTCTTCTAACTAAATGACCTTAACATTATTTTTGGCCTGGTCTCCATATACACAGCGCAGTTGTTGCTGCACCTTACCAGGTGAGAAAAATAAGGAGAGCTTCCCTTGGCCAATCAAGCAGATGCTTTAACCAGGAGAGGAACTGACTTCGGCCACATTAAATACCAGACCCCCTAAATCCAGATGCACAACAATGACAGCTTTGATTCTCATGCATCTTTTAGGTTTACTGGCAGCAGCTAACACAGCGGTTCTCTTGGGTTTCCTGCATATGAGGTGCATGCAGATATGTTGTGAGCATCACAGCCGAACCATTTCCCCAGCAGTGAGCCAAGTCTGGTCCACTGGAGAGATCCTTTGTTTTGGGGGAGTGCCACCTATGCATCTGTGTTCACAGACAGGCTCCTGATGGAAAGGGATTGGACTTGTATGACAGATCTTCCATTTAGAGCAAGGTCTTTGAACTCTCCAAAGGCTACAACTGAAGGCTACAGATCCAATGAAAGCTGCATCACAGCTTTGTGTTTTGATTCAGCGTCCAACACCTTTGGCTGGCACATTCTGTGATGCATTAGTGGATTAGGGAAAGTTGTAATAATCAAAACTTTGCTGTGGCATAAATGTACACACTGCCTTGCAAATATTTGAAAGTGCTCAAGTTATTATTAACAAGTCTAGGTCAGTCTAAATCAGTGTAGCTGCCTCTAAAAAGGGAGTGGGCTCTCGCATGAGAACCAGCCTATTATTTGTGTGACCCTGCATGAGTGATGTTCCTCTGACTTGCTAAGCCATTCACTCTGGTAGTCAGCTGTGGCTTGCAGGGTTATCCTTTGCCACTGAGTCCATGTTTGTGCTGTGCTAATTTTGGTTCCTGGACAGGGTTTCTTCCCTTGTCCTGTTTAGGGTCAATCAAGCTTCGAGCGTTGTATTTTGTTTTCCCATCCTCAGGGTCGAAAAGGCATCTGCTCCTATGTAATCGGTTCATGTTGATTTCATGTCAAGGTGGTGTGACAGCAAGAGGAAGGTGGGAGTGTCATGTTTTCCCCTCATAAGCCTATGGAAAACCCGTTCATTGGAAATGAAGTTCTATGATGACAGGGAGAGCGGTTGCCAATTTATTGCCACTTCACAAATTGCTGATTCTTGAGTTGGGTCACGCTACCCCTGATATTGATAGGTGTGACTATGATATAGGTGGGAAAAAAACTTGATTTGGAGAGCAATGGCTGCATTGGGCAAGATTCAACAAAGGAGAGGTATTTTAAGGGCTCAGCATGGTCAATATGCCAAACTACACACATCTCCTCTGTGATTGTGTGCACTTGTGTATGTGCGCTCTTCAACACTGAAGTGGTAGTTGTGGATGAATCTACAGCAGGATAACAGGAAGACTGCTTTTTCAGTCGGCAAAAACAGGTATATTTTCTACATTACCTTCTAATAAAAAAATGTAATCATGGGTGGCTTCAGAAAAATAAAACATCATGAAATTGTTTTTCAGTGATCAGTCAAGTGTTCATCCAGTCAAAGGCAGAGTGAGATATATAAGATAATTATCCTGGTTGTGACCAGAATAATTGGCACGCGTTTTCTACCTGAACCCTTCAATAGCTCCGGTGATGAGAAGAGAGCAAGGGTCTGACAACAAGGACAGACAAAGAAGGTCTTGGAAGATTGGTCCATAATTAAATGTTTACATAATTCAATGGTTCATTTTAGTTCATTTGAAAATTCAAGTGCTTCCCTGAGACAATTTCCTCTCCCTAATTACAATTTCCGTCTAGACTGACATTTACAATGCAATCTTCTGATCTCTGGAAATGTGTTTTTGATTTTTTTTTTCTGCCTTCATCAGAGTAGTTAGTGACAAGAAATGCGTTTATAAAATAAGAGCTCAAATGATCAGGGCCTTTGACTTTTACAGCTGACTTATTACCGTATGTCAAAGAAAAGCTGAACACTTTTGACAACCATGTACAGCAGGAGAAGATCAGAGGAAGAAATAGGTTGTTTCAATTTTCTCAAAATGCTTTTCTGCTATTGAAATGAACTGCAGGGACATCAAACATTCTTGGTTGCGTAGCTTTCAGAGGGACGACAGCAACAAAAGTATTTGATGCCATCTGAGTATCACCAGTGCTGAGGATCACAATACTCGTTGACACACTGGTGATTATTCATGTCCCTCACGCTGATAATGCTGGAGAGACATAACAATGGTTATATGTTGTGGGAAGTGAACAGTTAGAAGTTCTAACCTCTGCCAGAACAAGCGCTCTATGCATTTCACTCAGCAGTGAAACAACGCAGGGTTGGAGGGATGCACACATCTCCGTCTCCCTTGGGTGTAATCTGACTTAGATAAATATTTGCCATGCAGTCTGAACATCACAAAAAACCTTTGTGATGCTCTTGTGAAGCTTTCTGGGATTGCTTTACTCCACCGTGGCTTTTGTTGGTAAAATATAACAGGCCTGATATGCAGCTGAAAGTGGAACAAAAATCAATTTAAAAATCAATAAGAAATAAAGGAGACCCATCTTGTGTAATTGAATAAACATATAGACGAATATAGATAATTATTCTTGACATAAAAAATGATTTAAGTGCAAAGTAATATGAAGATGATTTGTACTTTGTATGTTCGAGCCAACACACAGGTGGGTTGAGTATTGGCAGTGACCAAAATGATATTGCTTTGTCTTTGAAGAGCTCCGTTAAAGCTATTCTCTGAATTTTTGCCCTGCCTACAGCATGCTGGCCCATGTAGCTCATGTTTTACCATCACACACATCCATCACTGAGTCAAGAACCATATCAATACTTGCCCATTTCCCCATTTGAGGAGAGCTGAGTAGATCAATTCATTTAAAAGGAACCACAGCCAGACATCCGTTTTAGAGATTAGAGTATATATTGGCTAGTCCTCTGATGGAGGGTTTAAGGTTCATTAAGTCAATGGAATCCTTAATCAATAGGCAAACTTTAAGTCCAGGCTTTTATGACAGAATGCCTACTGCATATAGATACACTGGTAAGGCACAAAACACTAAAGCCTTAGTACAGCCTTATTTTGAGAATGTTTAAAATGTGTTTCTTAACGTTTGTGTATTTTGTCCTTGGTACAGCTAGCCAGACAAAGTAGCCAACTCATTCTTAACCGGATAATTCAAAAGGCCAGTGATGTATTTACAAAATTGTGAAATGCAAGGTTTTGAAAAAAGTTTTTTTAAATCTGTGTCATGACCTTGGTGTTGTGATGAGGCTATTCAATACAAATGGGGAAACAACTGGTGAGAAATAATGTCTTGTTCCATACAAAATACATCAATACAAAATAAATACAAATGGGGAAAAAACTGGTGAGAAATAATGTCTTGTTCCATACAAAATGCTTTTCTGCTATTGAAATGAACTGCAGGGACATCAAACATTCTTGGTTGCATAGCTTTCAGAGGGACGACAGCAACAAAAGTATTTGATGCCATCTGAGTATCACCAGTGCTGAGGATCACAATACTCGTTGACACACTGGTGATTATTCATGTCCCTCACGCTGATAATGCTGGAGAGACATAACAATGGTTATATGTTGTGGGAAGTGAACAGTTAGAAGTTCTCACTAAAAAACTGATGAGAAATAATGTCTTGTTTCATACAAGACATTATTTCTCACGAGTTTTTTCCCCATTTGTATTGAAAAGCCTCATCACAACACCAAAGTTGACCAACTGGTATCTATGATAGTCAAAGACAAAGGATGAAGACACATAACAAGCATCAAATGCATGCTGCCATATCCCTACAGCGTTGTCCAAATAACAGGGTGAGTCCTCAATCACCGGGTTTATGTAAATCCTGGAACTCAAGTTTCTGTCTATAGTCCAGCATATCCCCTCTCCAGCTAAATCATGGGGCATACTCTGGCCGTGATTCTTAAGTGTCACTCGTGTCCACCTGAATTATTGTTTGTGTGTAATGCAGGGGAAGAACCAGCATGCAATGAGAAGTGGTTGTGCCCTCTGATTGATTGTTAAGTGTTGTCCAGGAGCCCATTGCCAGACTCCACTTAACAGCCTGCACAGCAGAAAGCAATCAGTGGCTGTTACTAAGGGTCTCGTGGGGACAGGTCCAGTCATGATTGATCTTCAGTGGATCTCTGATGATGTCTCAGAGAACTGGGTTTCACCAGACTCGTGTTCAGGTCAGAGAGAGTGCACTCGGACCTGAAAGTGGAGCATCAACTGAGAACTTTGGTTCGCCCAAAACAATGAAGCCGAAACACTTTTTTACTGAATTACTTTCCTTGTTCCTTGTTTGAATATGAAATGTGTTGGTTTGTCTAATCATAAGTGGACTTGCCCTGTGAGGCATTTTAATTGGCATGACAAATGGTGTGTTTTGCATACATCATTCATACAGTATGTTAACGGCAAATTACGGCATGAAGCAGTGCATTATAGCCCAATAGTAAATTCCAGTGGATATATTACATGTCTCCAGGCAATATTGTACCTGAGGACACATACACAAAAACACGCACACACAGTCGCCTTTAGTACCAGGCAGTAGAGCTGTCGGCTCTCCAGTGGTGTGTCAATGTGTTCAGTGACCACAACGCCTAGTGTTATTCTCATTACAGAGGGATCAAAGGGACATGAGCTTCATAGCAGCGGGGACTCTCTTCAGCCCCCTGAGAAGCAACTCCTCCTCTGATCTCAAAGGTCACATTTAGTCATTCAAATATGAAACAGCATTACATCTCTCGCACCCATGTGACCTGCTGGAGTCTTATCCAGATCATACGAAAACGACAGTAAACGTATCCCGTAAAAAAAATTGCCATAAAAGATGGAAAACCTTAACATGTAAAACAAACAGGCAGTTTATCCTAGAGCAATAATTAGCCTCAAAGGTTCCCAAAATCACAGTGATGACCCTGCTGAAATTTAATCTAGACTGGTAAGTAATGCTATTTAAATATTCAATTAATATTCTGCGGCCCCGAACCACACACAAACAATAATCCTCATTTAGAAGCTGAATGAGGGTTTGTCCTTGCAGTTTCATAATGACTGAAAATAACGGCCATGAATTGTGCAAACACTTTACATTCTGTGCAACCTATTTCAACAAAGCTATAATGTCAGGGGTTAAGTGAGGGCAGGGGATAAGCTTAAATTGAAACCTAACCTTTCTAATTCTTTTCATACATTTTCTTACTTGCAGAATGTGCTGTTTCATGCTCACTTCCATATAACATGTCGAGTGCTATAGAGTACTAGCTCCTGCAGAAAAAGTTACAAACACTGCAACATACACACAATGTTTACAATTAAAATCACACCAGTGATTTCTGTCATGGAATTTAGTTTTCATTCTTTAAATGACACAGTGAGTGGACAGTGATGGTGGCAGCTAATAACATTGCAGTGCCAACAGCAGTTCCTTGCGATCTGAGCAGCTGTTCTGCAGTCTATATTGGCCTGCTCTTCAAGTGGAGAAAAAAAGAGCAACCTAGATGAGAATGTTGTGCTTCAGTGGCTATTGAAAGATGAGGCAATAAACGGCTAAACTTGAGTAATCACACACTCCCTCAGGAATTTCTCAAATGGGGATGGTCAAAAACCTTGAAATTTGAGCCCCGTCGCACGCGACCCAGGCTTTAACATTTGATGAGATTCATTATTGTGGGGAGCTGAATACAAGTGTCTTCTGATTACAGGGCCCACCATTAAGCGTTCCCACCAGTGTACATTTCCATGGTGGAACGTCAATGGGATTAAAATCTCTATTCACTCCAGTCAATTCTGCAGTAACAAGATTTCATTAAAAGCAGGCCGGGAGGAAAATGGACTTGAACGCACTGAAACAGCTGGACTATAAATTATAAAAATGTGCTTTCTGCTAACTGAACACACCTTCAGCTTGCAGATGCATTATTATTTAATGTTTAGAGGAGCTGGTTTTATGTAAATTGGAGTCTTCTATTCTCTTCAGTCCCCTTCTCAATGCCAGGTACTTCCAAACCAAGCAAAGGGAGAGATTATGCAAACCAATTAACATATGAAAATAACGTATTAATATACTGTCTCTGAACTGTATCCAATCAGTTCCTTTTCACTGGCGTGTGTACAAAACAATTAAAATTAAATTTATACTGCTCTTCCTTAACATATTCTGCAGCAAATGGAATCAGTGAGCAAATGCTGACAAAAGTTTTACAGGCCTGTGTTCTTCCTTAAAGGCACACTGACTTTAAGAATATTTATAAGAAGCCATGCTAATAAATTCCACTCTTTGTTTCTCCCTAATGATGTGTGCATCTGAGACAAAGCAGCGAAATCCATAGCGGTAGCCAGGTGCTAATGAATGGCTTACATTATGCTGTCCACTAATTACTACCGCACCATAAATAAAACACAAGACAATCAATTAGTGGTAGACGTGTGTTTGTTAGTCATGGGCAGCAGGTTGCTCCAGGCCAGGGCTTTGCAACAGACCTGCCTCTTCAGGGTGTAATTTTGAAATGGATAGAGTTTAAATAAATCACCTTTTCAATGTTACCGAATGCACTTCAGGCGTTCTATTTCTACTCTCAGAGGTTACAAGTAAATTAATATCTACACAGTTTTAACTGAGCAGTGAGTAAAATGTTAAAATGCACATGGAGCAGAAAGTCCTTTCCACTGAATTAGACAAAAGAAATCCAACAGGCGGCTATCATCTCTCTGTTTTTTAATGGAGCTTTTTGCAAATAGGCTTTCTCCTCCACTTCATACGAAGCTCCTCCAGTTTCCCAGACACCAACTGGCTGACGTATCGCACTTGATTTGAACCAGAGCAGGGGAAATCAGAGTGCATTAACACTGCATGTAGAAGGCACTAACTGAATGATCTTAGCATTATGCGGCCTCTGGCCGGGCCTATCTGCGTAGTTTGATGCATAATTTGAGCATTAATGTAATTTACATTTTAACACAGTCCCAAAAGTAAACTGATTAGTTGATAGTTATCTGCTAATGTGCCAAGAGGACGCACATGTCACTTGCATGCAGACAGAGGGACAGGATTACACATGACAAGGTTGGCCTTGCAGGAGCACAGACAAAGAGACAATGCCTGCCAAAAGGATAGACACCAGAGAGAGGCAACACACGCACACACACACACACACACACACACACACACACACACACACACACACACACACACACACACAAGGAAACAAACAACATCTTGTGAGGTAAATGGTTGTCGTTCAGGTTTGCTAATGTAGCATTTCTGTCGAACAGGATCCATCTTTCTTCTTTATTTTCAAGGACCTTTAAACTGATCATACCAAAAAGGAAGGAGAATCATAACAATGAATCTGGAGGATACAAAAAAATATTCTCAGTGGTGTTTGCAGTCTGTAGGCCACTTGGTAACATCTACAAATCTGTGTTTGTGCAAAGTTTCAAGGGCAGTTCACATTGTATTAATCAATCTAAAATTCAAATTTGAAAACGTATTAAAAGTCTTTCTGGGCCATCAAATGTCTTTCATCTCCGTCCCGGCAGAGTTTCTTCTTTTTCATGGGACAAATTAGTGCCCCTGTAGATGACAGAGGCGCTTTAAAGAAAGTGCAACAGAGTTGCAGTCCCATGATGCAAAGCTCCCAGTGGTTACATCTGCTCCATTCTTTCATCTTTCCCCATTGTTAGGTGGGAGCTGTCACATTAGGAGGAGAATTGTGGCTCCTTCCCACCCCCAAGTACCCCCTTTTTTCCCATTCCAGCAGTTGGCAGGGTGGCAGGCCCATACAAAGGAGCATGCACCAGGAGCGCAGAGGGGAGCACCGTTAGAGGAAAAACAGTTTGGGAATTAAGGTCATTAATTTTCCACTTTAAAGGGCTGCCACACAGACGGAGATAAAGTCAGCATAAATATTCCGTCGAAGTTTCTCCTGTTTTTCTCCTCTCCCCATTTTCATCGGCAGCCCATTTATCTCTGTGCTGTCAATTAGAGGCAAAAGCAAAGAACTAATTAGGAACTGTGCAATTTTAATTAGCTGTTTTGATAATTAAACTAATTGGTTCCCTTGTGTTTCTGCAATGTGTGCTGAGAACTTTTTTGATATCTGGGCAGCAGATTTCCCATCCGTTGGTTAATTAGTCACTTTTGCATTAAAAAGGAGCCTTCCTTAATAGCCTTAATTTGCAGTTGAAAAGAGAATCTACCATCAATAATTTGTGTAATTGGTAACCGTTTGATTGTAATTTAGAGGCACGGCCGGACAGCTCGGCATGTCTAATTCCTAATGACTAGGATTAAAGTTGGATTAACTGTTTGGGAAAGGGATTCACTCTGGTCTCTTTTCTACCCACCAAATGACACCTTGTCTACATTTGATTGGTCATGAAATTCAAATTGACTATGTGAACAGCAGGGCTTACACCATTCCTATTACCATCTATATGGCGAGCCTGTCAGGTTACCACAAAATGATTCCAATAATTCCTGTTTTCCACATACCGTCTCAGGAGCTTCACGAGGAAGATAATAAAAATATGTTACAATTCATTATGTGATGTGCTTAACTCTGAAGGGAAAACATGGCAAAGATCAGCCACTAGGAGGAGCAGAACCTTAAATCTCTGAGTACCAAAGTAAAGTACATCTCACTGTTAAATTAAACTTAATTCAAGTAGTAGACAATGCTTTTCTCTCTGAACATAACTTTACATATTAAACACAGCGTACATTCACAAATAGTAAATGAATGTCTGCCTACTCACTGCAAAGATGGTGACATTACTATAAATCATTGTGCACAAGTACTTAGTAAACTGGTGTTTGCTACAGTAGCAGAAACGTCAGGGGAAATAACCCTGATGTTTACAGGTGTCATCTTAATGCAAGCATGCATTTGAATATTGCTAGAAGCGGGGAAACCTGGACTAAAAGCATATCATTCAACATCTTAACTATCGGGCACCATCTCTATACTTTTACAACACAGAGCCCCGTCAGTAGTCTGATTAAAAAGCACCATTCATCCCACTTAACCAGAATACAATTAAGGGACATGGCTTTAAAAGCCCAGCCCTGAAGCCTCTCCCCATCCCACATAAAAGGAGCACTCTCCACTGAGCCTTGTCTGTAAATATCATGTTTGATATGAGGTTTTAATCTGCTTAGCCATTCTGGACTATAGAACGGGCTCATCCTCTCTCTGAAACCTCTGTCCAATGGCCGTGTGCCTGAGGACGAATAGGAACACAACACTAGTGCGCTATCTGATTAGGTGGGGTTAATTACAGAGCACTGTTTTGTAGTGGCTGCATTTGAGAGCTGCCCATAAATAGATGGGCATGGCTAATGCATGCTCAGAAATGAATTTTAATTAACTGTGTATCAGAGAGGCCCACTCAGGGGCTTGTTTGTAGTATGTACTGACCTCGCTGTTGGATGTAGAGTGGGAAAGGGGCTGCACCCAAGACACTGTAAGAGGGGCTGAAGAGTACACCATGGCCTACATGAGCCACGTCTTATAGAAGCACAAAATGGTGTGTCTTTACTCAAAGGTAATGTGGGTAATTTATATTGATGAGAATCTTGATTGAGAGCCACTCTGCAAACCTGTCCATGATTTCACATTAGGATAGTCTCAGTTGGACAGAGACACATGTTCTTTACAGCTACTGCACACTCCACTTGTCCGTATGAGGATCAAACACCAGTGACACTTAAATATACATGAAACTTCCTCACCTACATCATTTTGTATAACGTCTAGACTCCAAAACCTGAGGTATTGAGTGAGGTAATTGTAGTAAATTCACAGCTCCATCTGTTATTACCCACACACACCTCTCTCTCTCTCTCTCTCTCTCTCTCTCTCTCTCCCTCTCTCTCTCTCTCCCTCTCTCCCTCTCTGAACGGTCTTTATATATAGAGTTTTTTTCCACATTCAAATGTCAAATGGTTATTTGAAGTCAAGCCCCGATGATACTGAACCATTCATTCCCCTTTCATTTCCAGTTTTCTGTGTGATTGGATTAATTATGTGCCACTCACTTTGCTAGAGGTCAGCAAACATACATTCTCGGTCATAAGTCATCAATCTATGTGACCGTGGAGATGAAAAGTCAAGCATGTCAGCCAGGAAGCTGGACAGAGAGGGATCAGGCCATTGATTTCAGGGCCAACCCAATCTCACCACAGCCTGCTGCCCTGAGAACTGAAATTATCCCTATGGGCTATGTACAGTGAGCTTTATACCTTAGATTTGTGGTGAATGATCACATTAGTGGGGTCTATAAAAAGTTATTTCAAATGCAGGGCAGGATAATTATGAGATGGGAAAGCATGCGTAGTCCATATTGTACTGCGATAACTGAATCTATAAAAACAGTGCAACATGATTCAACTCAAAATGGATGGACTTATGAGGATATGATTATTTTTAGTTTACTTTATATATTTTATGATATATAAATGTATACATTTATATTATTCTAAGTTTTCACTACCACCCTAGTTTATACATCCTTCTGTCTTCACAGATGAGGTTTCAGAGCACACATCTTACTGGTTGAGAGCAAATCTTAAAGATGCTTTTGATCTGAAATAGTTTGAGAGTAATAATAATGTATTATTATTTGATTATTTAGTATAATGATAATTTGCAGTGTTGGTGCAAAATGTAACAGAAGGCAAGGACAGACTGAGCAAGCTCACACCACAGACAGCCTGCTGGCTGCTGACGAACCAGCATTAATGTAGCTATACTCCACTCCACTCTCCTAAATGGCTAATCTTTGTTGGATCTCACCCTTAATTGGTTAACAGTCTCCGCAGGGCAAGTGAAAGTGGTGCTATTTAAAGGCTCCACCATGAAACAGCAACACTTTCATCTTGGCAATAACAGGCAACAATTATATTACCAGATTCAAAACTGAACCTTCTATCTACCCACTAATCAAAAACGCAGCCCATCTGTTGTGCCGTCTCCTTTGAAACGACTGTTTATCTGCCTGTATGATAACTGTGTCTGGACACTAATTAACTGCTAAATAGACCACAATTAGATGTTATTTCTATTAAATTCTGCAGGGGGAAAAAAAAGTAAGGAAAGAAAAACAATAAGCACATTTTATGTTTACTCCAGCTGTACCAGGCACCGATGGAGCAGCTCTCTCTCTCTCTTTCTCTCTCTCTCTCTCTCTCTCTCTCTCTCTCTCTCTCCCTGACACACGCGCACCAGCGTCCGTGCGCACGTGCATCAATACAGCCTGACGTGCATGCGCTCTCTATCCTGCTTTATCACGCACATTCAGAGTGGCAGGCAGATCCGATGCACGCGCATACACACACACACACACACACACACACACACACACACACACACCCACACACACACACACACACACTTTCCCTTAGCTGTGCTTTTGTGTTTTGTCAGAATTAATGAGAAAAGTTCCCTTGCCCTAGGGGTAATTAGTGTCCTTGGAGTTAAATAAGCTAATACTTAGACACCTCTGGCACAAGCAATTATGTTTGTGTATTGAATAATTGATTCAAAGAGGGGGGAAGGGCTGCTAATCAGATCTGAGCATAATGAATTGATTTAATTAACAGGGGAATCCGAGGGTCTCTGGAAACTGCGCGCATTTATTCAGTAGCAGCCGAGGCGAGCGCGGCACATAAACTGGGACTGAGGCGGCGCGAGTTTGCTTTTAGCAGTTGTCAGATTTGCAATTGGATTTGTTTGAATATAGTTGCTGTCTCGGAGCAAACGAGAACGAGAAAGAGAGAATATTAACAGCGAAGCAGAGCTCAGCCGTTCAGTCTGAGCGTCTGATCCGTCCGTGTGTGCACAGTTACAGAGAGGCAACACTAGATTTATATCGCTTTTCATTGTTTTGCCTTTTTATTCGCATGGAATTTATCAAGAGCTACCAACGCTGTTTGCTCGCTATTCATTTGCATTGCAGTTCAGTCCGGATAGGGGGATCTCGCCGCGTATCTCGCCGTGTTCCGTGTCTGAATTATTATTGATAGGAGGAGAAAGACTAACGTGCAGACGGCAATTCATCTTTCCAGGGTTTTGGTCTATCGAGGCGTAGTCTAGTCAGCCGCGCGTTTCAAAGCCATTTCCAGGAGCTGCTTGGAGCAGACCGAGCGGTGCAGCCTGCTGGAGCCGAGGACGGATCGCCCGGGGAAGGACTCCTCGTTCCTCAGGACCATGGTGTTGGACAAGGAAGAGGGTGAGTAACATCCCCGGCCGTAGGATGCTGGAACCTGGGGAGTAACACGGCGAACTACTGACATTTTACACGCTAAGTGTCCCCCGTCGCACCGGACGCTGCGCACCCGCAGCATCCGCTTTTTATTAGCTTTTCAACCCCATTCAGTCACGACAGGCTCCGTGTTTTCGCGAAGGAAACCGGAATACTGTGGTTGCTTTCTGTAAGATGAAGTTGAAGGTTGTACTTACACTGCTAAACTGCTGTTTAGTTCGCAGAGAGTTGCATGTTTATTTAGAGCGGATTTGTCTGTGTTTTGATGTGTAACCCAGAGTTTGAGGATACTCCACAGACGCTGCAGTGCATGTGGCTGCTCTCTTCTTTCCTCCTCTAAGTGCTTTTTGCGTCTGTGAAGTTAGCGACGCAGCCTTTGACATCACCACGGGATGGGAGATGACAGCAGAGAGCTTTTAACTTGATTGCAAATTATGGATAGCACCGTGCAGCGTTCACTCACTTTCCATCCAAATAGGCCGACTTGCATTACTTATCTATTTCAATGTATTTAGGTTAATGGGTGAGGCAATCTAATTAATTTAAATTTAAATCAAACTCTCCTCTAATGGTGTCCCATTTTGGATAAAACTGATGTTGAGATGTGCTGTGCGTTTATCACATTCAGGGCTAAATGGTGCTCAGTGCGTATGCATTTAAATATGTGGATACAAGATGATGATACTATTCTATAATCAGTATAAGGCTTCATGTGTTCTGAAATTAAGTTATTTTCTGATGTTTTTCTTTCTTTAAGAGTATATTGAGGGTTGTTTTGTTGACCACCTGCTGACATGCACAATAACAACCTCCACTAACCTTATATGTGTTCAATATTTCTCAAAGTACAGCAGCCTTTGCACATTTGAGTTTATCCTCCTCCAAAAGTAATGGATGCATTTGTAACCCAGTATTTATATTTGAAAATTGATATTTCATATCTTTTAGCAGAGCATCCTTTCACTTACACATCTAAAAACCAATAAAAGGATTGCGGCAGAGACATAAATTGGTCTGTCTGGCTGAATCCATGTTGTTCGGCAAATGTGCCCAAATTAACTCAACTGTAAATTGTCTCCTTTGGATGTCTGTCGAGCTAAAAGTTCCCTATATGATTCATGATTCAGATTGCTTTTAACAGTTATTGGCTAAGCAATATGGTAAATGTACTAGGTGATGCAAATGGCATTAGTGGGAAAGGATGCACAG
The DNA here is from genome assembly GCF_910589615.1 of Taurulus bubalis. Taxonomy (NCBI): domain Eukaryota; kingdom Metazoa; phylum Chordata; class Actinopteri; order Perciformes; family Cottidae; genus Taurulus; species Taurulus bubalis. The sequence goes on along the minus strand of NC_136592.1, from coordinate 13,468,554 downwards.
GAGCATGTAATGCAGTCAATACTACATTAACTACTGATGCCCAATTACAGAACCAGGGAGAGTGGCTTTTAGGAGCATTAGGACTTGCAGAAAAGCTGAGATCACCTGCTGCTCATTGCCTAAAAGCTTCACCCTTTATTTGCTGGGCCCGACCAGCAGCTCCAGCATTTTGGCCAGGTTGTCAACAGAGCTGCTTGGATCTGGTCTCTTTCATTGTGGAGCCTCTTAGCGTTTATTGGCTCTAAAGTTATAGGCTTGTCAATTCAACCTTCTTGTCTAATGTATCCACTTAGTGCCTGCAAAAATAAATGTGTGCATATGTGGAGAGGGAGGTGTGGGTCAGTGTTTTGGGTGGCCGCATGGGTGTATGTGTATGATTACTGCCTGTTTCTCTTGACTGAGCCACCATTATGCCAGTGTGTGTTTGTGCGTGCGTTAAGTGTTAAAATTTCAGTCCATACGTGGCCCATAATATAGATCTTCAGTGTGTCTGGTCTTGTGTTTAAAGCCTGGCATCCTGTTTGGCAACAAATGCTGCTGAGTGTTTTTGAACTCTGACTTCCTTCTGAAAAGTCTGCAGCAATGTCTGCAACAAGAGCATTAACCAGAAATTAACATAGGCTACATGACCCCTTATATTAGCTCCATTGAGACAATCTGCCAAAACCATTTCCCACTGCATCTATTAAAAAATTGAAAGCTTAACATAACATTTTAGACTTCCGTCAGTTGATCAAACTGAAAAATGTCTTATTTTAGCTTCATTTTGCAAGTAGTTGCCCATATTATGTTACATGCACATTATAAACTTAACATCATCTCAGATGATGCAGTCATTAACATATAATATATACTTTCTGGCAAGGCACTGATTTAGAGAGCACGAAGAAGGACTGTAAATGTAAGGCAGACACTGCTCTGTGAAATAACCCAATATGCAGGTCATAGTTAACGAATAGCAACACATGTAACAATTCTGTGTTGACATTATATTTGACCCTGTGATATGAAGGTTCCAATTTGCGTCTAATTTGAGAGGAAAAAGCAACTCAGACATTTTTCTCTCCTTCGTACAGTAGCAACTGCAGGAGAAGCAAGTGGGTTCACACAAGGCATCATTTTGATGAACATTAACACAACAACAGTATACTCTTTGCCGACCTGAGCAGAAGAAATATCCCCTATAGCTACTGATGCATTTCTGGTAACCTTTGCTTGTTAATTTATGATCCTGTTATCATCCCGTCCAGTGAAATTTGTACATTCATAAAGCATGTGATTGAAAAGCAACGCTCCAGATGAATACAGACTGGTGATCTGTCGGCTGCTGTAATAAAACTTGGGCTTCGGGCTCCGATTTTTATTTTGAAATAATAAGAATTGCTTCTTTCTTTACCAGTGTTACCATGGTAATACTGTCTCGTAGCGATTTTATATTGATTTAGAAAGTGGACAGTAATATTTCTTTTCTGTTATTTGGTTTCTGAGGCTTGATTTCTAATTTCCAGTTGGAGATTACTTTTATATGTTCCTTTAAGTCTTTTCTCTTTTCCAATGGAATGCAATTTACTCCCCTGTATTTGCTATTTTCTCATCTTATTGGTTTGCTCTTACTTCAAAATTAAACTTGCCTATTTCAAATATTGAAATTACGTTCGTTTTTGTGTGCTCTGGGCCCTGAACAATATTACTCATTGCTTCATTTGAAATTTCTTAAGTCGCTACAGTTTCCTTTAAAGCGCTGTATTACAGGCACCTGCATCGGCTTTGCAGTACTTTTCCAATTTTGTCAGACACATAGATTGTCAAAGGGGGCAGTTCTGTATTTTAAACAGTAACGAGTGGAACTTGTGCACAAATAAATGCAGGGAAATATATATTTTTTTTATGAGCAAACACATAACAAATATACCAAAACATACCCAATTAATCTTCCCTGATACAGATGGGATAATAACATTATCTACAGTACTCTGCATTGACATGGAACACGGTTTGCGCCTTCAGTGTATTACACTAAAGCAATTCTCATTAATTACCACATTTTTAACTTAGAGTGTTTAATAGCGTCTAATCGTTTTTTGATATTACAAATGCAGAATTCTTCACCGAGACAATTTTGTCCATCACCACTAAACCTCTAGATCCATATCAGCTGTGATCGTTTCACATTTACGAGTGCTCGAGTTGTCTGTCATTTTCCGTAATGTTAGTGGACTACAAAGGTACTGAATTGGGACTTAAGAGACACATGTTAGCAAGCGCACCCACCGGCCTTTGATGTAAATGGCTGCACTCATCAGTGTGGCACCCAAACTCAATTATGCACTTTTGAACTGTAAGAGCATCCCTTTTATTACTGCCAGAGGCCACAACCATGCCATCACTCAAATTAGCACACCAAGATCTGGATCACATGCATCACACGGAACAGACGATCCCAGCTGTGTTGGCCAAGTGTGGCCCTTTACGCCTTCATGTATTTTTCACAAAAATTTCTGGTGTAGTGTAGAGTTGAGTGTGAGAACAGAAGGTTGCAGAGATAGAGATGCCACATTGAACATTATATGAACAAATAAGAAACTCAGAGCCACAAGGGCGTACACACTTCAGTCCACATGTTACAATGAAACCTTTTACAAAAGCCACAGATGTGCTGACAAGTTGAGATGAATCGTTACTTTAAACCCCCTTTGAAACCACCTTGGTCTTATCGCGAGCTCTGAGACAAATGCAGACATGCACAGAAGTAATGTTGATGTTGCACAGGTGCAAAGTTATTCTTGCGTGCACAACATAAACCCTAATAACCTTGTGCATAGTTGAGTTGATAAATATTGCTGTATGTATTAACAACATGTAATCCAGCTTTAGTGACAATGATCCACCATATATATATATATATATATATATATATATATATATATAGTTAGTTATTCATCCGTTTGAACCTGTTGGAAGCTGGTGTTACTGCCACTGCACAGCTGACTCAAGCTTTTGACTTCACTCATGTTAATGTAGGGGAAAAACATTAATTTATGCCGCTACAAAGACACAATCACTTCCTGCATTTTCCACATGAAGTTACTTATTCACCTGCCTACCTATTACAGGCTCTCTGTTTTTACTTTCCTTTTTGGCATGCAGATGCACTCTGTAAAGCTCACTCTTTGCTCTATTGAAAATAATTTCTCCTTTATTCAGTCTTTATTGGTAAAGAAGATGGGAAAGAGCAATGACATGAGGCAAAGTTCATGAGCAGATGTCAAAGCAGTAGTTCTTTGGCCGCTGATTGCAGGTGTCGAAATACCCAGAACATGTTGCTGAAGAGAAGTTTTTATATTCTACCTGCAGTGTTAAAATAACATGTCACCTGTAACACACAAGACAATGCAAGCGCTTTGTACAGTTAAGCCTCACAGGAAATCACATTTGACATAAATTATTATTATTACAATATTTGAAAGGATTTTAGCCCAGGAGAAACCAGAATGTTTATATGTTTATTTCATTATTCATGTGTGAACTGTATCTCAAATCATAATTGCGCTGATGTCATTTAATGGTTTCTTAAAGCCAAGTCTTGTTTAATCCCTCATGAAAATGTCTGCTTTATAGCCGATACCTATATCGATATTTTGGGAGTTTTAAAAATCAGATACTATATATTGACAGATACATATTATTTATCAATAATACAGATATACACACACACTCACATATATGGAACATATCTATTCCTTATTTCACAGTTGACAAATACACTTGTCAGTATTTTTGGTGAACAAACTACTATGTAATGAAGACACAGTGTCTAAATGTACTAAATCCTACGTTGGCACTCTTTTTTTTGGAAGTTCTTGCGATGTATTATTGATATATGTGTAATGAGCGGATAGGGGATTTACAGGGTTTAGGTTTAGTGTGTATCTGCGTGTTTTCTGATGGGAGTAATGAGCTGTAAATGGTGCTGTATTTTTGGGGTGTGGACATATGTAAAATGTGTTATGATTATAATTATAGTGTTTCATCAGCTTCTCATGGAATTTACCAATTAAAGGCAAACATGTGAAGCGATCCGAGTTGACACTTTTCACATACAATCATGTGCTTAAGTTGATTTAAATCTGGTGTTGATTGGTTTGCACTGGGGAGACACTTATAGTAATAATACTGCATTATTGAAATGATAGTGTTTAGGAGTTCAGCTATATGAACTAACCTGCTGTGTTTTCTCTTTAGTGGACACATCACACAGAAATTCTTGCAGAATCCATATTTCCTATTTGACAAAACCCTCATCGTTGTTGCTAAGTATTTCATTTGCTTTTGGCCCTGCCTGTGTGAGTGTGTGTATCTGAGGATGACAGTGAGGATTGGTCAGTACAACACTTTGTTCTTGTGGATGTAAGGAGCAGTACAGCCTCTAGGGGCTGCTAGTGGGGCATTTGCGCTTTCAGTCTTGTTTCACTGTAAATATCTTTGAAACAGCAATCTCATATTCCCATTGCAGTATTCAGTTTTGTGTCAAAAAGAAGCTTTAATTAGAGCTGTCTGATATTTTTTGCATCTCATATATAATGAGTTTCCTTTCTCATTTCTGATCTATTTTCCTTCTTGAGGTAATGCAGGTTTCTAGTCATTGGATCGACATGAATGAATTAATTAATATATACTTTATTAATCCCCAAGGGGAAATTTGGTGTAGAGTAACAGCAATTTACAGACATAAAATAAGATATCAAAACAGCAGGGATGAAAGATATATACAATAATAATACTCATAAAAATTAAAATAAAGTCAAAATAGCTGGGATGAAAGAAAAGCAAAAGAACAGAGTATTAATTTAGGAATTCAATTAAATTAAACTTAGACTTAAACAGTAGAAGTGCAAAAGTGCAAGTATGTATGCACGTGTATATTAAGTGTGTGAGGTGTAATAACATAACGTTCAGTGCAATTATATTTGAACTTTACAACAGTTAAACCATACGTTGTGTTAATGTTATTGGACAACTGGTATGTTGTTGGCCTATAGCTTGCAGTCCTTCTGTTTTCCTGCACTTTCACATACAATAAGTAGTTCTAATCCAACTTCCAACTAAAAATGACCTTTAGATGGATATTTTTTGCCAAATACCACATTCATTTATAAAGGCCTCCTAAGTGCTTCTTTTCAGCATAAGAATCCAGAAAAATATAGGAGGAAGACTTTACACCTCAAGATATTACAGCTATCTTGTTGGTAAATAGAAAAGCCTGCGGCGCCTTCTCTTAAATAAGAGCCAACTTGCTGAGAACTAATCTCTTTTTGGATGACCTTCAGTAAATAAAATCTTAAATAGCTAATTAAAGTCTGTGATTAAAGGGGGGTAGTTCTTGCTCTCTTAAAGCTAGTAGATTAGGTTTTGGATATTGAAGTTGCTGATTTAATCAGTGCTTTACTACACTGCTTGCAGCTACAAATACAGAGGCAATTGACAGCGGCCATCCACAAACATTCCCACTGAACCCAACATGAACTGAAACTTGTTTCTAAGACCTTGGACCACAGCTTTCACATCCCACTTCAATAATGTTATATTATTAGGCTAGTCGCCTCTAGTTGAATTACAATTTTATTTTAGCCAGTAACAAGAATGACTCATTTAAGAATAAGGCCTAGTCTTTATATTATGAGGTAATATGAAAGTGTTAAAAGTAATTCCTTAAAAGCAAGCCATCTTCATAATGAAACACCAAACGTCATCTACAATATTCCTCTCTTAGGAGATTTAGGGCAGGCTATGATACATAAGACATTTAGTTTACCACCCAATCTTCTAACTGTACCCAACCAACCTCCCTCATTACTTATCCCATCAGGTGTGAGAGTAGGTGCTTGGATGACATTAGAGGCCAGTGCTGCCAAATAACTGCCCCCTGTGGGGAATTTGCATTATTCAAGATTAAAGCGCCTCACACAGTGCACCACAGTATGGTGTTCCTTCTTCCCTTCCATTTGAGACACACTGAGGACCCTGAATGGCACACCTGTCTCCTGGCATATCCTTTGAAATAATAAGTGTGCAGTAATTGCTGGGGAGTGGGGAGGATTTCGTACATCACTTCCTGACCTCATGAGTGACACAAACTTTAGAGGGCTACATTTATTCCTCTCCAAATGCATTTTTAATGTGGACTAAAAGTGTTTGTGCATTATTCTGTTCCGGATGGCGGAAGGTGGATGTGACAGGTCGAACGTTTTGATTTTCTAGCACATTTTTTGTCAGGAATCACAATGTGGCAGATAAGATTGCCTCGTGTGTCAATGTTTCAAAATGTATATAGTTTGAGAATAGATGGATTTTTCTTTTATTCAATCTCAGACTATTGGCGCAGGGGGGAGTAAGTTGATCTTGCTCTTACTGTATGAGGATTGAAAATGAAGATACATTCCCCTTCTCCGTTATTGACAGCTTGTACCTGAATGGTAGGTTTCAAGAACAAAACACCTCGGAGAACAGCCGACAAAGCCCAACACTACGCCAACATTTGATTGGCTAGATGCAATACCAAATCTCCTTGTTGTGTCAACACCCTGACAGTCCTCCCTCTTTAAGGGCTCTCATGGGTTTATTTGGGGTAACCCTGCATGATAAAACCATGTATTTTCTCCTCCTCATTCATCTTACTCCCTCACTCTCATTTCCAAGCCCCATTGCTCCCTCTCTCACTCTGTCTCTGCTGTTGACAGCTTACCTTGCAGAGCTCTAATCTCACCCTACTACTGAGCAACCAAGTGTTGGAACAAGTCGCCTTCTGTAATAATTTAGAAACTCTGCCAGTTTCATGTCATAAAAAAAAATAAAAGCTGCAACGAATTTAATTAGAAAGCTGTTGCATATCTCTGTGATACATTTCTTTTAATTAACCCCATGTGAATAAATTAAAAATAATAGGGGGCTGAAGAGTGTGGAAAAACACCCTAATGAAGTTTTCTGTTAATTGGGATGGAGTCTGGTGCCAAACCACAGTGAGTAGTGAGCACCAGAAGCTAACAATGCCTTCTGTAAGCCTCAGAAAAGAGCCCAGGGCCTTCGTGCTGACTTCAAGTGTAAGAAATGCACCTCTGACGTGATGGAAATGACCGTGGGCTGGGAGAAAAGGCAGTCCTGTTCCAGGCTGCTCTGCTGAGACTCCCCATGCCGCGCTTGAAGCTTGGCCAGTGTTATTGCAGCCCTAATGCGGCTGACTCATTTGGAGCGGATCAGGAGTAATTATGGTAGGGAAAGTGGCTGCCGACCGTGGGGGTCAGGACACTTGTAACATGTGAAAAGAGCAATTATTCCAGGAGACAAAACCCTCCCTTATCCTGGGCAGTGCCAGGGTCAATGCAAGGGACGGCTGGGCTCCGTTTCACCAGGGCTTATTAGCCGCAGCAAGCTGCAAAGTTTGAGAGAGTGCATCTTTGTTAATGAACAGTCCCCTCCTCATCCGCACCAGCCATGTCTGCTCACTCTCCCACTTACTGTGGGTGTTAATTATGTCATAATCATAGCATGCATACAGTCCCAGAAAACACCTCACATACCCCAGCATTCATACACAACCATCTGGAAATGTAGCATGCCTTACAGTAGCATAGAAGGCTCTATAAGAAACACAGTCAGTGTGAAATATAATATTTACTTGGTCCTTGTAAGAAACTTCCTAATTCAAGAGAGAGAGAGAGAGAGAGAGAGAGAGAGAGAGAGAGAGAGAGAGAGAGAGAGCTTATGCATATCTTTTACTTTTCTCCCTGCGTATGTTTCAGACTAAGGATAGATTTATAGTTCACACAATGAATCACTGGTGTTTATTTTGTTTATCTTTCAGAATACACTCATCAGTCTGCTTTCAACTGGCATGTGTATTCCAGCTGATGCTATTAGCAGATGTCTTGTGTTTTGTCTTGGCAATAGGGAAACGTGTCTATGGGCTCAATTACAGCGATGACGGGAGCAGAATGAAAGGCGCTGATTCATACACACAATGCCACGACATCTGCATGAGATCTCCATTAACCTGAGTGGCAGACACCTTGGCCTAGGGACAATTTTTATTTGGCATTTATTGTGGTGGGTGAAAACTAAAAGAGTGAGGTTTGAATCAGCCCTGCAGCTTCTGAGATGCAGATTAGTTTAGCATTTTGGTACTACTGGGCCAACATAGTATTTTTGATTTCCTACTGTCCTTTATTGCTCTTTTTGCAATAATATAATACAATGTAATTTAGCTTTTAAGATTTATATAGATAATTCAGTCATGCAGTTGGCTTTCAGTGGTTTGGTAACTTGGCCATTTATGTCTGGTTGTGCAGGAGTGCTTTGAATTAGTGATGGTGGTGGTGATGATGATGACGACGATGATGATGATTATAGCACTTGTTTCAGCTAAATGCAATCATTTGGTAATATAGTATCTAATTTCCCTGAGCCCAGTCTGTGTATGCACCACGCTGGTGGCTTATTCGCTGCAGCTGGGAGTTGGAATTATAGGGGCCCCTGAGAGGAGGCCCACCCAGGGCCAGCTCCCACCTCCTTGAAAGCCCACCTACCTCCCCATGTGTCAGGAAGGCCGAGTGTTTCTCTCAAGATCCTTTGCCTCCCCATGAACCAGCAAAGTCTGCATCACACCATGACATCATTGCTTTTAATTGATCAAAAGACATAACAAAACAAATAATGAACTGTCCCTTTGGCCATTAAGGATGAGTGCCTGTAAGAGCAGCTGTTCCACTTCGATCATGTGGTGTAGTGAAGGAAACCATAAATGTAAGTCAATTTACTTATAACGTGTCGTATGCGCTTGAAAGTTAACATAAAAATGATTTGGCAACTATCTTGCAAAGTAATTAATCAGTTCTCAAATGCTTTTCTTAGTTTCATATACTTGTAAATGACATATCTTTTGGTTTTGACTGTTTGACCAAAAAAACAAGCAATCCAAAGACAACACCTTAGGTTGTTTGATATTCTTTCATAGTTTGATATTAAGCCAAACAGCGGACCGGACCGGCGTACCACATTTTGCCACTGTGGTAAACTGATTGAGAGAGTCTAAGAATGAGAGTGTGGTGTAAAATAACAGGATATTTGCTCTTGTTTAGAAGGCAAATAATCAATGAATCTAGAAAATAATTGGCAGATTAATCAATAATGAAAATAATGGCCAACTGCAGACCTACATACAGTAAAACTATGCAATAGGAGGGAGAGCAGAAATACAGAATATGAGATCGGCTGACTGTTGTTAGAGTTTTTTTGTACCATCTGAGATTGGGGCTAGACCACGTGGTGCTTCAGAAGTAATGAGTTAATCCTGAAGTTAACTGGAAGCCAATGCAGGGAGTCTAAAATGGGGGTTTGTGATCTCTTTTTGTTTGATCCAGTTATCAGTCTTGCTGCAGGATTTTGTATAACCTGAAGGCGTGAACATGTTTTATTGTTTAGGCAGGTAAAAAGTGAATTCTTCAAAACAGGCACACAATTAACTCTCTCCAAATTAGAGAATGAGAGAAATTATCTGATATTTGAAACCAATATACGGTAAATTGATAAAAACTAGTTTATTATTAACATATTATTTACTCTTTATGCAGTTGAAGGCAATAACCAATCTTCTTTTAGTCGGCATGACATGACAGAATGGGTGGTGGCTCAGCAACTAATACATGAATACTGCCTTAACAATAAAACATGTGCTATGTACAGTAATGTATGTAGAATGTTCTGCAAGCATCAATTCACTTGTTAGCCACAAAACATTTTAGTGATAATGATGGAAAAAAAATAGCAAATCATCTTACTTTTCACACACTCTTTGTCCAGTCTGAATGCATGTGATCATTTTATTTGTCTAATTTCAAACACTTCCTTGGGTGCTCACAACGGCTTACTTTCTTTAAAATCCTTAAATATATATCTAAAAGGTTAGAGGACTGATGCGATTCTTTGATAGCTGTAAAGACGGAAGTCTAAATGGGGTAACATAGAAATCGGATGCTATCTTTATAATAGAAAAATACATGCTCTGACAGACTGCTTGGGCTGAGAAAAACTAACTGTACATATCCTTGAAAGATACAATCTTAAAGAAAGTAGATGGATGGTGGGAGGGGAAGATGACAGGCCTTTACACACAGTACTAATGGCAAATTAAATTCCCTCTCAGGAAGCACATTTGGCAGGGCAAGTGCTGTCTCTCCACTTTGAGGGGTAAAATGCATCCCTTGTTGGAGAATGAATTGTGATGTGGAGAGGCATACTTTTGGTGACATCAAATGACACTGGAAGGTCAGTGGCACTTGTATCTGTTAAATGGATTGGATTAAGTGGAGGCTGCCTCCTAGTCTGCTGCTTCCTTTCATAATGCAGCTTTTCTTTCTGGGAGGTGGCAAGCATGGGAGGCTCTGTTCTACTCCACAGTTTCACATAGCGCTGTGAGTGGTGACAGGTGCAAGAAAATGTCTCATGGCATTAAGGGAATTGAAAAGACATTTACTTTACACACTCGTTTCTTTTTTTCTGTCACTGCTCTTTGTTTAGTGGGTTTGAGCTAGTGCTTGCTACGCTACTATTAAAGCTGTTTTCCAGAGGCTACTTTGGTGGAAGACATCAAACCATGTGTTTCTTCCCTGCAATAGCTTCAAGAAAGACGCATCAGTTGAATGTGCATACTGGTTTCCCAGCAGACATTAGGCATTCCTCCATTGAGACATCTCTCCTACAGGCAGAAGGACTGAAAGACCAGGACGCAAGCATGAAGATGTGAGAGTCAGACTCACTGCAAGCAAGGTTGTCACTTAGAGCAGCGGTTCCTAAACTTTTTAGGCCACGCACCCCCTTCTACATCCCGACCGGGTTCACGCACCCCCAATCCCCCACACCTTAAAAAAAAAACGCAACAGAGCCTATTTATAGCCGCATAAAATCGGACCAATGCGAGAACTGTTTCCTCGCGCGTGTCGTTTGTTACAAGATTTAGTCCGCTGTATAAATTTCAGTTACACAAGGCGTCACTTTTAAAGAGCAATAAGGATGGCGAGGACACACGCACAGGCTCAGAGGCAGATTGCATTTCACATTTATTTACTTAAACACAGTAAGCATGTAAAGAACAAAGAGTGGCACATAGGCTCAGAAACAGATATAAATAAAAAAGGAGGCTCCAGGGGTGCGCGCACCACACTTTGGGAATCCCTGGTGTAGACCCAACACATGAATGAGACTGCAATTGTTTTTGGCTGTTTTGTAACTCTTCCAATTTTGATCTAAAAAATGTAAGGGGCTTCTGACTTGCACTGGCATGCTGGGTGTTCAGGTGTCGGCGCAAAGAAGAGGGCTTCAGACAGCTGTTAGCCAGAACCTCACTGCACAACACGCACTGTGGCTTCGGGCAATCTGCATTGCCAATCCAAGTGAAGCCCAGACCCAGATAATTGTCATCATATTTCCTCTTTTTTTCCCCAGTCTGCTGCTCACTCTCGTTTCCTCTTTTTTCACCTTGACTCCGCGATGGGCCTCTGTGCTCCCGGTCTCTCCCCAACGCACCTCTCCGTTTCTCTCGCCTCTGGTTTCTCACTCTCTCTCTGTCCCTCTCCTCTTTTATTACTGATAGCTTCAGATGTCCCACCTGACAGCTTCCCCGATTTCAGCCAGTTTAACATATTTTCATGGATGTTGCTGAATGATTGAAATGACGTTAGGTGCACAAGCTAGCTAGTATGTACGTAAAAGACAGTCTAGCGGCCGGACCGGAAGTGCATATATTTATTAAATTGTACGTTTTTAATTGTAATTAAATGTAAATCTTACAAAGGGAATTTTTATAATTAAAAAATCCTACTTATTTTTTTTTAAATTATGTTTAATATTAATTATTACACCATTAGACCAGCATTACATTTTTCCTCTCGCGCACCCCCTAGAGGCAGCTCTACCACACTTTGGGAATCCCTGACTTAGAGGATGCTGAGCAGGGTTTTAAACTAAGTGTGCATCCAATAGAGGGGGTGAGCAGCATGCAGTAATTCCAGGATATGTTAAGTTTTGGCCTTTTCAAATGTGATGTAAAACACACACGTGATATGTTTAAGGAGTGTGTGGCAGGTGGTGGTCTCAACCAATTAGGAGTAGTTCTCTGGAGGTGGAGGAACAACCTTTTAGTATAATTAGTTATCTTATTTAAAGCAAAGATTTTGAGTAGAATAACTAATTAGGTGTCATAAAAGGCAAATTAAAGAATGTTGTGATCCCCGAGAGAATTTCCGCAACTCCTTTCTTTATCTTTGTACAAGCTCTGAAGCACACACACACATACATACACATTTTCTCTCTCCTCATTAAGACTGTTTTTAGTTCTGTAGAAGTCTGTCAGGCATACATACCTGCAGAGAGCTCCCCTAACAAGCCATGAAATGCAGGTAGAAGAGTCCACCCTTAACCAGTGTGGCTTGAATTTTAAGCTTTTTTAGCTTCATTTACACTGAACATTGGTATTTATAGCAGGTTTTGTGATCCTAATGCGCCGGCTTCAAGGGGTCTGTTTTGGAGAGGGAGGGAGTTGAGGGAGCTGGAGGGCAGGTAGAACACTAATTGATGGCTCCCATCACCAGCACCGGACCAATTAGCCTCTGCTTTCTACTTCTGATAAAAAATAAGACAGCTCAACACCACCAGAGCACTTACTGACATATAAACCAAAGCCATAAATTTGACTAACAAGCTCTCCTATTTCTTTCACCTATTTTTTAAAAGGGGAAATCCTAATTATATTACATTCATAGCATTACTGATGTGTGGATGGCCAAAAATTGCAGAGCAAATCTGGATCCAATAAGGTACTTTGTGAGTCCATTTAGGTGTGCAGATGTGTGTATGTGTGTGTGTGTGTGTGTGTGTGTGTGTGTGTGTGTGTGTGTGTGTGTGTGTGTGTGTGTGTGTGTGTGTGTGAGAGAGAGAGTAAAAATGTGCCTTTTAAAAAGAGGTATAAGGTTTTTGTGAAAGAGAACTAACTTGACAGGTTCAGCAGACAAAAACAGTGTTGAGAGTGAAGCAGTCCCTTGTTACCAGCTGTGGATGTGTTCAACACGGAGCAAACCACAGAAGTTACTGTAAAATAGCAGTTCTAACTCCAGAATGACCCCCATTCACACTTAACAACACTGTTACAACTGTGCATACTTTCCTGCAAATTAAATGCAAATAAAAAACTTGTATCTGGTCGGGACAAAATCTACCTGTGCACATCTCTAAAGTGCCACAATAAAACAGTGACATTATATATAAACCCCAGTATAACATGTCTAAAATGGGCCTTTATAGATACCCACACATACCAAATGCTGGCCTAACCCCCTGTGATGCAGAGTGTCTGGTCTTTTTTTTGGAGAGAGACAGAGAGACACACAGAGACAGAGAGAGAGAGAGAGAGAGAGAGAGAGAGAGAGGGGGAGAAATGTGTTTTGAAAGTAGAGTGGCAAGTGGCGTCCACTGTGTGTTCTTTTAGATGGATCAATAGCTCAGTGTGTGAGAGAGTGTCTTAAGAGCTGTTGTCTTGTGCTTTCAGCTGTGGCAGACCTGTTAGTGCTACAGAGGGGAGCTGCGCGCCCCTGCCTCTATACCAGCAGTGGCCTGAGGGGGGCTTTTAGTCCAAACACAAATGTCAACCACACATAGACTATTAGTGTTTAGTGCTGTTATTAAATGGACTTTATTTGTCCTTTAGGAGGCTAAAAGGCGCGCTTAAAAGGGACCTGCGTGACAGCAGGGCAATTTGTGAGTTTGGTATCTTAGGCCCGCTCGTTGCAGACACATGAGTACAGATAAGTGTAAAAGGAGGTAAGGCTGTAATGCTCTGAGTAGGGAACGTTGTGTGTGTCTTTGTGGTGTGTGTGTGTGTGTGTGTGTGTGTGTGTGTGTGTGTGTGTGTGTGTGTGTGTGTGTGTGTGTATGAAACACCGAGAGTGAGTGTATGCTAAAAGGCACTTAGGCCATAACATATCTCACTGGGGTCTGGTAGCAACGTTTTTGTGGTCAGAAGCTTTTTAAAAGGTTAATGTTAATCTATATCAAACAAAGCCCATGAGGAGCTTTTACAGCTGTAGACAGTTGAGCGAATTGGTCTTTGATGAAATGGCAGGTAACTAACGTAGTACGCTGCTCCCTGTAAATACCACAGGAAGATAAATAAACATTGTGTCTTTTCAGAAATACACAAGACATGCCCCTTCCTCAGAAACCTGCTGCAAGTGATCATGTAACTTTTGTACTACAGCATGTTCTCAGTGGAACGAGTAAGTCAGGGCTTTGTAGTCCAATGTGACCTGTGCGCCTATCTACATGGAAGAATGTTTTCTTTAATGCATATGAAGCAGGCAGGCCGTATGCTGTGGCCACACGCAAGGCCGGGCTTAGACGCCTCGAGAAGCAGCCAGCTTATCAAAAAGAGAACATGAAAAGTCACTCGTGTTCCTGGGCCGTAAATCACGCATGGCTGTTTGTCTCCTTATCACTACAGGTGTGCCGATGCTCTCCGTCCAGCCCAAAGGGAAACAGAAGGGGTGTGCTGGCTGCAATCGCAAGATTAAAGACCGCTACCTGCTCAAGGCCCTGGACAAATACTGGCATGAGGACTGTCTCAAATGTGCCTGCTGTGACTGCCGCCTGGGGGAGGTGGGCTCCACCCTCTATACGAAAGCCAACCTCATCCTCTGTCGCAGGGACTACCTGAGGCAAGCAAGACACACAATCACCTCTTTCCACTCACAACAAACACAAATGCCATGCCAGTCCAAGAGCTCTGTGACATGAAAGAATCACAAAGAGATTTTGTTTGCCTCCTGGTAGCGTTTACTTTGGTTTCTCAGTGTGTTTCCTGTGGCTTGCATTCATAGAAACACAGCTAAAATCTAAATCATGCAAATATTCATCAGGGGATGCTCCAACACAAGCATATTCCACTGGCAGACAAAAAAACTAACATATGGGCATTTTTTGGAGCTGTGTGTCTACTTAAAAAAAAAAAAGCTAAATTCTGAATACTGTACAAAATTCTTGTGCAACCATCAAAGGATGAGCCGTTCTGTCATGACATTTCTGTATCAGTGCATCCAGAATAATGCACAGTCACAGTTTGAATATGAAGTAAGCAGTGGGTTACATTTACAATAGCTTGTTCTCGTAGCATACTTAACATTTAACATCT
The DNA here is from genome assembly GCF_910589615.1 of Taurulus bubalis. Lineage (NCBI taxonomy): Eukaryota > Metazoa > Chordata > Actinopteri > Perciformes > Cottidae > Taurulus > Taurulus bubalis. The sequence continues at coordinate 13,453,325 of NC_136592.1, read as the reverse complement.
GGCAATATCTGTTCTTGATGAATTTTGAAGACATTAGGAGCTACTGTGAAAAAGAATTGAATACAATTTGAATCTAACAATGGCATTATACATTCAAACCCCGTTATACAGTATCACTGCTACTGATGATATATGTCCATTAAGTTAAGTTAAGTTCAAACCAACACGTGTTTTTTTTTAAATTGTTTTTGATATTTTCATCATCATTTTGTCATCAACACAGAAGACTGAAGTAGACTTGCTAGTTCTTGTACCAGAGCTGTATGTTGTGAGAATCCTCCAGGCTTGTTGCTTCAACAGTGTCATTGGCTCTGGATAGATACCCCCCCTTCAGATGCCCCTGCCATCTGCTTGTTAAATTAAACATGACCATTTCCTGGGCGTTAAGTCACATTCCCAATGAGATCCTACCATTTATCTGTGAGGGAATCCCCGGGGGCCGACTTAGGGACGTTGGTGCCCTCGCCCCCACCCCTCTTTTAAAACTCCGCCCTGCGCTGCCCTCCCCCTTTTTCCCCTTTCTTCTGCCTACTTTGTCTCCTCACTCTCTCACTGATACCTCCATCTTATTGCTACCCACAAGGTTTGTTTCAGTTCAATATTCTAATTCACAAACATTCAAAACAGCAGCTATCATCTTGTGCCACTTCTAAAATCCAAACCAAATCAACTTGGTTTTCTTCCTACCTCACTCATGGATCTCCATGACATTTTACTTACATCTCAGCTCCTCCTCTGACCTGGACGAAGCCCGCAGCCCACTTGAGAGGTGCTTAGGGACGTTACGTTGAGATAGGCCATTACCATCCATCAGTTCCCACCCACACTTAATGCTTTTAAGATGCAGTGAGAGGTCCGCTAAGACCTGATGTTGCCCCGAGAGGGGCAGATGGTGCAGATGAGGTAATAATAAATGGGCAAATGACCAAGAGAAGGCAAAAATGATGAAGCTCAGAGTTTCACATGGTAAAATACATCTGCTGAAAGGACAGTAACCCCAACCCCCCAACCTATAAGTGCCTAACTGGCACTGTGAAGAGAGAAGGAAAAGCTTTCTCGCACATTAGACCGGCATGATGTGGAGGTCAGAGACGGGATGAAAAAGTGAGAACGACATATGAAATCAAGAGTTAGGAATACTAAAATAAGAATAAAAAGGAAAGAATGAAGTGAGAGCTTTCTGTGCTCCTCTGTTGCCCCGGATTGCCTAATGAAATCCATCCCACTCGCCTGCTCTTCAGCCTGCGACAAATGCAGAGTACTTAATGGCTAGAGATGCTTGAGATGAATTCTATTATGGAACAAATTAAAAACCTTGCCTCGCGTACAGAGAACCGGCAGTTTGAGAGACCAGAGTATTTGAAAGTAGGTGATGCAGTCTTCATCCGGCACTAGTTTCCTTTTCATTCCTTCTTTTCTGTGTAGTAAGACGAAGGCTCCACTCACCTGCTGTAATGAAGTTAAATCTGTGCACTGAATTAGCCTCCTGCACTTCATTAAAGACAAGCGGGTGAATCAAACACACTTTGGTTATTTCCCCGAGTTTGGATCCCTGCCATGCTCACATTAATTATTATAGGAGCTCCATCTGTGATTGTCCTTCAGTGGCATTAGCAACTTATTGAATGCACTCACGCTTTCCTCACTCTTACACTTCAACACACACAAACCCTAAAATACACACATACCTTAAACAGCGTCCTCCCCTGCCCTCCAAGCCACTGCGCCAACAAAAAGTTCAGTTTCTAATATCCCTGACTTTCACTTCCCGGTATCAAGAGAGGTTTTTTTTTATCAACTTGGCCACACTCTTTCATTATAAATGAGAATAATAGATTAATTAGGCGTTTCCTTTATGTCTAGGGCTCAGGATCGCACGACTTCACCAGAGGGTTGACAATCTAGTCATGGTGTGATCATCAGGACTTGAAGCCTGAAATCATTTAATCCTCTATTTCATATATTAGAAGGGACATAATAGTCATCCACTTATCAAAATGGGGTATAATTAACTGTAAGAGGAAAACGTTTTCAAGATAATGAACATTATAAGTTATCCACAAACCGGTGAAATAGTAGGGAGAAGATCTCCTGGCTCCATCTGGATGTGACTTTTTCAAATCGGTCCTATCCTTATTTATAGGAGGTAAAACAATTGATCTCCTCCGTTAACAGTTGCAGAAAGGTTTACACTTTCAAAAAGATGCAACTGTTGGGGAGGGTCAGAACATGCGATGCATGCATAACCAGATTTCTCTTTTATGAAATCTGACTAACTCTGTGCAGGCTGGGAAGTCTCAAAGAGCTCAGAGAAGAGGTAGAAAACTTTAAGAGGCGCAGCCCAATCTGAGGGAAGCAATACTGAAAGGCAGATGATGCACTGTAGGAGCTTTACGGGTTTGAAGTTGGCAAAGCAGCAAGTTGAAAGAATTTAAGAAGGCTCTCTTTTCTCTGAAGAGTGATTGTAATGACTCAATAACAGAAGCGTCTTTACATTCTTGCCACCCAACTCTGCTTCGAACAACCCACATCAGCACACATTTTTAGCTATTAAATAAGAGCTCTACGGAGAGCAGTTCCACTGTGTTGAAAATTGTAGGAGGCAGGGATTAGGCAGCTATACATGTTGTTTTATAATGCATATAAGAGCTTAGATATTGATAATTTACCCCAAACCGCTCATCCTATTTAGGGTCGTGGGGTGCTTTTTTATTTTGTTGGTTTTTTATTAAGTTACACAACAAGAAACTATGCATATAATTATATATAAGATACAACAATGAGTACTATGGATTCCATTATTGAATCTGAGAGGGACTTTGTATTATAATATTTGCATATATTATTATTAATTATTTCAAATCATTCTATATTAAACAGCTGTTATTATGATAATCATACATTCAGTCATTTTACAAGCAAAATAAATCTTTGGTTTTAGCTTCTCAAAAACAAGAATGTACAGTTTGCTTAGGTCATGTATGAAAGTGAACTGAATATCATGGACTGCGATATTTTTCAGTATTACTAAAGTTACCATGTTTTATCCCTTTTAACTATTATGTACTATAAAACGGGCCATGTAATAGCTGAACAAAGGTGAGGACTTTTTAAAGTTTCTAAAAATAAATAGCCTGCTTTCACTTTTACTTTTCATGCTGTTCAGAAATCCTTTACAGAATGTCTTACGGGCTGTGCGGAGCAATCCAAATCAGCACTTCTGACCCTCTAAACCATTTAAACAAGACTCAGAAGCGGCTATTTGAAAAGAGGACTTTTTGTGCTTCAAACTGTTGCAATGCGGATGATTGATCTTTCAAACCCGATGGGCTCAGTGTATTATGAACAGCACTGAACAATACTCTCATATTTTCCAGAAACTCACCATTCATGCTCTGATTAAATAGAAATCCTAATAATTGTTGTTGAATTTTTTTTCCACTTTCCTTTTGAGCATATTGATTTATTTAATCCAAATGACCACGAAAATGGAAGTGCATGAGCCACTGCACTCCTACAACACAGGACATGTATCGGAACAATGCGTGGGAATTCTGCAGAAAGTCTATTCAAACTAAATAAAATCTATTGTAAATTAAATGAATGAATGTTTTTCAACGCTAATCCACAATGTATAAAAGCACAGTTTCAGTGCTGAGAAGCATATGCTTTTGAGTGTATATTGTACTGTACATACTGTGTATGGTTTGTATAGATGACAACACCTCTAAAGATGTATAATCACAGTATGTTCCATCCTTCAGCACAAGATGACCTGGTCTGTCCTGTTCATCTGTGGGCTCCCGCTTGGCTTTCAAAAGTTTGAATCAACCTAATTGTGTGTATCTATTTTACTTTGCATTCTCGGATCTGACAGAAAATCCCTTGACCTTTACATTTTCATCTCAATCATGTTTTGGTGTGAAACATTTATTGCTTGCTATACGCAGCTCCTCTTCCGCTGTTACTCATGAGACTGCTGCAGCAGTGCTGCAACTCTGGTTGCTTTTAGCTTCCTAGGAGCACAAAGAGAAGAGTGTAATGTGTTTGAACAGTTCTCTCAGGCTGTAATCTCCTCTTACCACAAGGATACCAATTAAGCCATATGTTGATACCACGCTATAACCCAGAAACATCAATTGCTGGCTGAAGAACTCTGAGTGGGACACTTTCTTACACTCCAACTCTTAATGTTATGGTGAAGATGGAAGCTGTGCCAAATTTCTGCCTGCGATAGTAAACCACAAAAAAGATAAGGAAGTGGGGTTAGCATGGAAGAGGTTTATCTCTTCATGAAGACTATCAGGGTGACTCAGAGGAATCAGTGTCAGTTAAGAGAACATGCCACGGTCCTGCTGTTTCATTTTTACTGTGCCTTTCTGTGCTATTAGCAGAATACTTTTGTCTCACTAATCAAGAGTACTACCGACTATCTTCTAAAGATAACAGCCTCAGCATAAATTAAGGGCCAGATTTAGTAAGAAAATGGTGTGGAATAGGTGGAGGTGGAGGTGGAGATGGCGTTGATATGGATGTTAATACTGAGGTAATTGTCTTTACAAAAGAAAAGTTTAGTTGCAGTTGGAAGTTATTTTACAGTTTAATGATGAAGTTCACATTTAATGAACACAAATCACAATATTCGTTCCATTATTCACACTTCACAGATTTTGTTCATTAATGGGCTTATTTCTTCCTCATTTGTGTTTCTAATTATTAGGTTTTAGTCATATGCAAGCCTATATTTGATACACGTTAATTTCCACCACGAACCTCCATGTGGCTCGTGAAAATCCCATCTGCGCTGTGTTTATGCCTCGTCATGGGGTGAACTACTTAGCGTGATGATTTCATCACTGTTCAAAGTGGGTGGGGATTTTGAAAGCTGTGGGTATTTACCAGCAAGCGGTGGGGGGGCTTTGTTATAAATTTGTAGTTTCCAATCCCAAACTGTTAACAGATAACCCATAGTGACATCATCAGGGTTATTTTCGCAGACTTCACAAAGCCTCTCCGGAACCATGTGTATATTGGGAGATTGCCCCTTTACGATGCCATGACTTTTTTTCAAAAACAAGGGAGTATATGCAACTAATCAGATCCGGTTTCTTCCTGCTAAAAGCCTTTGGTATATTTGCATTCATTTTTGGGTTTTGAAAGCCAATGAAAATATCCTATATTTTTGCGAGACAAGTAAAGTTAAAAGCAACATACCTACAGCAGCTTGGGTTTAATATGTAAACAGCAAACAATCCTTGTGTTTCATGATAAATGGGAAGGATTTGGATCATTGGTTTGTGGAGAATATGTGGCAGAAAGGTAAAAACTAGCCTCAGGAGTAGCACACTAGTTTGACTCAAGATACAACTTAGTGTCGGCAGAAAGCTGGGCTCCCCCACCAGGCGTTTTCACAACCTGTATGTATCAAGTCAGCACCATGTCCGCAGCCCAAGAGACAGGTTAGAATATTCTAGGAGCTTTTACAGGTGTGTGCATGTCAGATGCTGTAAGAGGCCATGGCTTTCTGGGCTGGTTTTTAGCCTCGGTTCTCTGAGGGAGAGAAAAAGACATCACCGTGTGACCCATCAGTCCAGTATAAAGCTCAGGTGTGGTGCGAAACCTTGACTGTCATGATGACACAGGAGGTGTGAGAGAGTGGGTTATATCTAACAGTGAACAACAGGGGAAATAATTAGCTTTAATGTGATTGTGTTACAAAATCAAGGCTGTCAGGAAACCCTACACACTGTACTGGAAACAAGAAGCACTGTAGCACCAATATTTGCCAATTTTTTGGATCAATTCTCAATATTCGCTCAATGTGTTAGAATCTTGTAGATATTTGGAGAAGAGGGAAAACATATTTTTTAAATGTGTCATTGTGGGGAAAAAAACCTACTCCTTTGAGTTACAGAGTGCCCCATAGGTGGCAGATGTCTACTGTATGAGAACATGCAGTGTTTTACAGAAACAGTAACCAGTTGTAACAATGTCTTTGTTTAACACCGTGTGAATCCCTCTCATAGAACATAACAGCCTTTCTCCCTCTGTTTCTGTCTCTCCTGCTCTTCTGGGGCAGTGGTCCCTAATTAGAAGCAGGGCTGCTGGATACGTTTCCTTTAACAAGGTGAAAGCAACTGAATGGGACTAGCATAAACAAGGCAGAAAATCAACACTGTGACTCCTCTGTCTGAGCCTTACAAGTTTGGGGGAAAAGTGTTTAACATACTGTCGGAATGGCAATCTGCTGTTGCCTTATCCCCTCTTGCAAAGCTGCGAAACGGTTCTTCTCTTCCTGCAGAATATATAAATCTATCTGTGCTTCAGAATCTCCAAATTAAACATAGGGGCAGGCGCTTGGAAAATGAAAATGTAAATCAGACTGGGAAAAGCATTTGAGGTTCCTTTGCTTTGAGGAGAAAAGAGATCTACACCAGTGCCGCCTTGCTCTGTTTGTGACCTTTATCATTTGGCTCCTATAAGCCTAAACAAGCCGCAGCGAGGTTTGAGCAACGAGTCTATTCACTGTGAAACATTTAGTTAACTCTTCAAGGTTACATCTCACATCACGTTCTCAGGCTCCTCTCGGAATGAAAGAGGAAGATGGAGAAAGAGATTGAGCCTAAATCCTTGTAACAGAAATCTTTTGAACTTATGACTACATTATAGAACGTAGTCTCTTGTGCAAAAATCCAGCTGGCTTTGGTTGAAGAAAGGCTTCATTAGGTATTTTTGTTATGAAAGAAGACAACTTTCAACAATTTAAATGGTTTGCTTCAGACTTGTTTTCATGCTTTTTATAATGTGCAGGGGGTAGGGGTTCTTTGAAGAAGGCCATGTGATTGTTTTAATTAGATCATTAGCCAAGAATTAAGATCTATGTTTGTAACTCTCATTAACAAAAATACCAAGTGGGTGCCAAGAAAGATTTGTGCATTCATTCGACGTATTACGACTTCGGCCTCTTTTCCCTTCCTTTGCAGAATTTCACTTCTATTGTTTTTGCAGTCAGTACGTTTTTGTTTGCTCCTTTATTGCATCAAGGTAAAGGGAAGGTGGGTTAATCGTTGTCTGTGCTCTGTCTTGCAGGCTCTTTGGTACGACGGGGAACTGTGCAGCCTGCAGTAAACTGATCCCAGCTTTTGAAATGGTGATGAGAGCCAGAGATAATGTTTACCATTTGGACTGTTTTGCCTGTCAGCTTTGTAACCAGAGGTAAGACTGGGGATATAACTGCGCAACATCGCCTTTAAAAAAAACAGCCAAACAAAAAACATGAATTCATTGTTAAATTGGCCAATAGCTTAAATATTAGAAGCTATTGAAAAAATCTTACAACAGTAATTTGTTGTCTTATTATATATTTACAGATCACCTGACAAGTCTAGGGAAAACCCCTAGCAGTTTGTCCTTGTTTGTGGCTAAATCTGTAAATCCTTTAAGCCAGAGAGATGCAGAATTAGCTCTTGTTCTTTGGTGGCTGTGTAGGAGCTACAAAAGTAGTCCTCCAGAGGTGTGTTGCCACATAAGGGAGCACGGACCTATACAGGTGTGAAATGGTGTTTCCTTGGCGATATGATCTATTATGAAATTGGACTGAGCACAAAGCCCATGGTATGATACACATAGAATATGACATACCCAAATATTGCTTTTTCCCATTAATATACTGTCAGTAATGGCACCACTCTGAGAGCAGAGTGTCCTTTGCATGCTTGTCAGGGGTTCTGTGACCCTGTTCCTCCACACAGCACAAGCCCATTAACCTTCTGCACGCCAGATTCAGTTACCATAGTGAACACCTGCTATAAGGAAATTATGACTGCAGTCTCTCTTCTCAGCTGGCAGACATGAAGCCAGGTCTCATCTGGCATCGTATTGCCATGGCTGTGACTGTTTTACCAGCCTGGCTCATGACTGAAGCTAGCTATGCTTGGCTATATTCTTATCTTCACTCGCATTCAGTCACATTATGGAGCTGTCTCCACTGTGTCACACAAACAAACAGCCGCACAGAGAAGAACATCAATAGGGTAGGCTGCTATGTCTTATTGTTTCCTCCTCAATTGACTCTGAGACTTCAGAGGAAAAACATTCCCGAGCACTGAAACCAAACTGGTGTGTGAGAAAGCTAACCCTATGGCAGAGGAAAGCGTGGAAAGCCGGGGAGAGATGACCTGCCTTTTATCGGGTGCCAGTGCTCGTGTCTGCTTTCTTTGAAATGATAGCGTTTTGATCTACTTTTATTTGGTGCCACACATTTATGATGACCATCAAAACGGGCTTAGAATCTGAGGAGGTGCAGTGTCGGGGTGCGTCAGGTAAAAGGTCCCAAACCTAATGTGCGCAAACAAACAGAATCATCATTACCTGCTGATCTTAAATGCAGCATTTTCACTGCCAGAGTAGAGTCAGCCAGTCACACACACACACACACACACAC